>NW_026083171.1:0-124508 GCF_020184175.1 Aphis gossypii
GTAATCATATCAGCACTATATATTTATTCCTATTGATAACATTATTATTATTTTGTATTATTGCCGTTATTTCATATATTTATTACGTGTGTGGGCGCCCAATTATTATTGTTATATTTATATTTTATTATTGTAATAGTACGGCGGTGCTACTGGGCCCGTCATTACATATTTTATGATCGGTTTTTTTATTTACATTGTTATTCTGTTATTCGCTATTGCGGATATAAGGAGTTTCCTGCCCCCCTGGTGTTTGTGTTGCGGTGCCTTTGTACATATACATGTAAAGGTGGGTAAGTTACTGTCAATTGATATATAATTTTTACGATTGTTTCAAAAAAAAACAATTCGATTGAGTGTAGCCGGATCGGTCGACGTACCTCTGGGTCGACGGCGAGGGTTTAGCCTACACATTATAATATTAAGTAGGTACCCAAACGTTCCAAACTAATATTCAATATGTAATCAAATTGTAAAACTATAGGCACATAATCCACAAGGCTGGGCATTAACGAGTTAATAAGTTAAATTTAAGTTAAAAAGTTAAGTTACTTTTAACCAAGTTAATTAACGAGTTACTTTTTTTTTTAGAAGTACCTAACTTCTAACTTAACGAGTTACATTTTTGCCCAAGTTATTCAGTAACTAACGAGTTAATTAATTTTATTGGCACGGTAAGTTAATTTTTTTCCTAAACCACAGATTTAAAATAAATTCAATTTTGTACAAATTAATTTTATAAAAAAAAAATCTGAAATTTTAAATATATTAATTAATAATTATCATGACAAAATATTGCATATTCACAGAAAATATTATATAACTATATAGTATATAATAAACGGAAATGTTATAGGGGTAACCTCGTAATTAACTAAAGAAAAATATAACAATTATTTAGCCATTTAGGTACTCAGTATCCCGCCATACACGGTTGTAATGTTTGTAGACTCATTAGTCATTACTAGGGCAAAGGACTTGTAGCATTTGCATATTTGTTTTACACAGTCACAAAAATAGCAGAGTACGAAATAAATACGTTTCATGCTTTCATAAAGCTAGTTTTGAAATTTTATTTTGCATATAAATGCATATTTTGAGTCTTTTTTGTTTTTAGGGCATATTTTACACTTTTATACGCTATTTTATACTTTTTAAGACATATTTAACTTAATTCAATTTTTTCCACATCGACATTTTTATTTCAAATAATACAGTCAAAATGTTCGGAGAAAAATTTATTTATTTTAAATTTTTGTTGTATAATATGGTTTTTGACTGTCCGTGGGCACATATTTTTCATAGAAGCGTTTTGCAGAGAATCGCCGATATACCAATAATATTAGTTTGCTGTAATTAATTTTATTAATAGATAGATGACAATATTATAACGTCGTCCACTAACATACGACATCGCTGCTTACTGAGCAGTGTGCGCACCATGCGGGCTTTTATTCGATAAGGATTTATTTATAAAACGTTTCTAGAAACGACAATAATCAATATTTTAGTATATTTTAGTCTCAGTCACTAGTTAGTTCTGCGGAATGTACATTCGTGTTAAATTTATTTGAATATTTTTATTTGTAATAAAATGCCGAAAGATAAACAGCCTTTAAGTAGTCGGTTAAAACGTTTTGTGTCTGAGTTTGGTGCCTGTAAATTTTCGACCGACGGTAAAGTCCTGTACTGTAAGTATTGTGACGTTAAAATAGGAAGTGAAAAACGATTTAATGTTACGCAACACATTAATACAGACAAACACAAAAAATCAATCATGCGTAAAGAAAAAAACCAAAATGTATATGAATTGGGAAAAGTACAACAATTGGTGAGTAATTCTAAAAAATCATCTTTCAATAAAGACTTATGTTCTGCGATGCTATCAGCCAACATACCTCTTAATAAGCTAGGTAACATTCAATTTAAACAATTTTTGGAAAAATATACGGGGAAACAAATTCCGGCCATTACTACTCTACGCAAAGGCTATGTCGATGAAATTTATTCTGAAACTATGAATAAAATTAGAAATGCTATCACTGGTAAAAAGATTTGGGTATCGATAGATGAGACCACCGACTCATTAGGCCGATACATCGCAAATGTAGTAATCGGTACTCTTGAAACCGATGGTCCAGGCCAGACATTTTTATTGAATTCCGAAGTACTGACCAAAGCTAATCATTCGACTATTGCGAAATTATTTGATAATTCAATGCATCTATTGTGGCCAGAAGAAGTGCGTTACGACGACGTTCTATTGTTTTTAAGTGATGCGGCGCCTTATATGGTGAAATCCGGGAAGTCAATTCAAGTATTTTATCCTAAAGTTATTCACGTTACTTGTATTGTGCACGGGCTTCATCTTATTGCTGAAAAAATTCGTTCAAATTATTGCAAAGTCGATAAGATCATCGCAAATGTCAAAAAAGTATTTTTGAAGGCGCTTTATCGTGTTGCAATATTTTAAGACAAAGCGCCCAATATTCCACTACCACCAGCACCTATTTTAACAAGATGGGGGACGTGGATAAGAGCCGCTGTTTATTACTGTGAATACCTTGAAATTATTAAATCTATTGTCGACGCTTTGGATAAAGAAGACGCTATTTATATTGCAAAATCACAAAAGTATTTTTCTGAAGCAAGCCTTGCAGCCAATTTAGTATTTATCAAGTCACATTTTGGATTTTTACCTGATACAATTACCAGTCTTGAAACAAAAAATATTTTACTTAGTCATGCAATCGATGCAGTGCAAAATGTTAATTTGAAATTGAGTCAAGTCCCTGGTCCAATTGGAAAAATTGTTAAAGAAAAGATGAATGATGTTCTGAAAAAAAATATTGGATATCAAAATGTATTTTGTTTATTTGGCTATTTTATAAAATATATTTAAATTATGTAATTATTTTGACTATTTTTAAATCCTATTTATTTTATTAACACTTATAAATAAAAAAGCTAAAAAAAATTTTAAATGCATATTTTAAGTGCATATTATGGGGTTTTTAAGTGCATATGTGCTTGCATATTCAGAGCTTTTTTAGAGCTATAAGTCCTCTGCCCTAGTCATTACTTATTACCCAATCATTATTATTAATATTATTACCTATTATTATTATTTTTTTTTTTATTGAAAAATATACAGTATGATCATCTACAGATAAGATTATAAATGTTTGATAAATTATCATGGTTTTATTATAATGATAGTTAAAGTATGAATGTTGAAAAGCTTAGTTCTTGGTTGCATTATTTTACTTTTGATATTTATATGATATAGCAAATGGAAAATTCACCTCACTAGTTACTAGGACTAGGTATGAGGTAACTACTGTCTACTAAAATGGTAAAATACAATAATGGTTTGATTAAATATTGTATTCTTACTATTAATTGAATATTTTATTATTTTACACAATATATTTATATATTTATATATAAATTATGATTATACTATGTAGTACATATAAAGTAAAGCCAGGTTCACACTACACCGTGTCGTATTTAGATCTTCGCTATTTTAAAACGATATCGTAACCATTATATTGGGAATAATAGAAAAACGTACCGTCTACTCTCAGAAATATTGCCAATGAGTTCTACTCAGACTGCATTTTGTCTATGTCGTACGTGTCGTATTCACGAGTACGAATAAATGAGTCAAGCCACACTGACCATACTATAAGTAGGTATCTATCTATTTACGAAGGACGGGTAAAACCATGGTGTGTTGATACACCCTGGTAAAAACATAAGTATACGTTTTTGACGAACAGCGATATTATGATGGTCAAACCCATCTGTTTATAATCCGTATTAAATTAATATCAGATAATTTATTTTTGAACAACTAGACGCTATCTACCGATTATCTTTGACTAACCATATAATGATAAATAAATACACGAGATGGCTCAGATGGGCAACCTAATATAAGATGAAGGTTCTGAGTTATTCTACTATGGCATACTTTTTCAAATCGGAGTGACAAATTTTAGAATATAATAGCAAGACATGTATAAAACATTTTGACATCATAAAACAATAATATTTACAATCCAAACTCACGAAAATAAAAGTAAAACAAAGACTAGTCTACATAGAGAATAGAACACATGACAATATAACAAACCACGATTTAGTAAGTGGTCATTATATGAGAGTAAGTATATTACAATCAATCTTACTCTCTTTCCAATTCGCCATTGGACAATTTTTGGTAGCCACCAAATTATGGTGGCTCATAAAATAAAAGATCAGTAAAATAAAGTATCGTAGTACCACAGTTTTAGATAGACGGTCCCCTCTCCCCCGGTACGCATATTAACATTCTGCACATCAAATAAAACCCATAGGGAAATACGGCATTCTCATTAGTCTGAAATATTTAGCACCGAATTCAAATTTAAATTATGATTTATTACTATATTATATAGTTTATACTACTATATATTATTTACTATTTAATAAATTATATTTGATATATTATGTTTGATTATTTATTTAAAAAATATAAAATATATTGAATATATATTGAACTAGGAAAACAGTACATAAATGTAATAATAATTTTTTTTTTATAATATAATATATATTAACTTAATATTATTTTGAATGATGTACATTAATAATGTAATGATTGTATACATTTCAAATTCAAATTATGATATATTGTATTGAGGTATTATAATTTAATTAAAGTAAATTAACTTATAAGTTCAATATACTTTAACTAGTGTAGTATTACATTAATTAATTTTATTAACATAATAACAAACAAAGTTAGTTGGAAATATAATGATTAATAATAATAAATATATTTAACCCTATACTGCATACTGTTCCATTTTTGGAACAGTTAGAATACACGATGTTATTAATCAATAATTGTATAATATGGTTATGAAATTATTTTTATTTAATTCTAGACTTAAAGACGATTATTTTAATGTATCATATATAACTATTTTTCATTAAATCGATAAGAAATAGTACTTAGAACATCACATTTTCATAAAGTACAAATAAACATAAAACTATAATCTTTTAAAAATCGTATAAAATTCACCATCATTACTATCGATATGTAAAAATATCGATTTGTTACTGATCATGTGGTTTACATAATGGAACAATCGTTTTGTATTCTTATATCGATAATGTAGTAGTACCGCCATTTATATAAATGTTCCATTTATGGAACATCATGCGGATAATTACGCGATTGAAATTTATTGTAAAAATGACGATATAGTATTTCAAAAATAGAATTTTGGGATTTCCGATAAAATGATTTCTGTCGATCAAAACATTATCTACATTATTTAATCAGTCGATATTTTTCTCCGTAATGGACAACATTGCCGACGACGTTGACGCAATTATCAATGCTTTAAATATTCCTATCGAAAGTGAAGACGAAAATTGTGACATAGGTGATTCTGATGACGAATTAAATTGGAAAAATGATGACCAAGATTTAATTTTACCAGTTTTTTACCAAACACTTAATGAAGATACTGAACCAGAGCTTATAGGTACGTCAAATAATTGTAATATAACATCTAATGAAAATTTGATAAATTTACCGTATTGTGAACCATCAACGTCAAAATCTCAAAATGTTCAAAAGAATGAATCTGACCTCGATCAATTACTTGAACAATTTGATAGAGATTATTTACAATCACCAATAGAAACTGAAAATATCGTAATCATTCCTAATTCTGTTGATAAACCAATTAATTCAAATAAACGTTCAAATAAAAATAAAAAAACTGCACGTGATGATCCTGTAAAAAATTATAAAGACGTAGAATGGAAGTGTGGAAATTTAATTTTTGATGATAATTTTTTTATGTTTCATGGTGAAAAGAATTTTTCAAGTAATTTATTAAACTTAGACACTCCTTTGCAATATTTTTCATACTTTTTTGATGATGAACTTATACAACATATTGTTGAGCATACCATACTTTATAGTGTTCAAAAAAATCCAAATAAGCCATTAAAAATATCAGTTACAGATGTAAAAAAATTTATAGGTATTTTAAATTTGATGTCAATAATTCATTTGCCAAATTCCAGAAGTTTTTGGAATCCAATAATTGGGAATCGAATTATTCAAGACACTATGAGTTTAAATAAATTTGAACTGATTAAACAATTTCTTCATTTTAATGATAATACTAAAATGTTACCGAGTGACCACGAAAACCATGACCGTCTTTATAAATTACGACCACTTTTAGATTACCAAAAAAGGAAATTTCAGACTATTCCGTTAGAAGAAAATTTGTCCATTGACGAGCAACTTTGTCCTACGAAAGCAAGAAGCTTTTTAAAACAGTATTTGCCGCTAAAACCACACAAGTGGGGGTACAAAATTTTCGTTCTAAGTGGAATATCTGGTTTTATGTATAATTTTGAAGTATATACAGGATTGGAAAATAATTCAGAAAAACGCTTAAGTACAGAGCCTAATTTAGGAGCATGCGCAAATATTGTACTACGATTATCCAGAATCGTTCCTAAATTTCAAAACTTCAAAATATATTTTGATAATTATTATACCACATTGGCATTAGTTGTTTACCTAGCAAAACAAGGTATTTGTTCACTTGGAACATTAAGAAGAAACAGAGTACCTGGTATAAAATTATCAGACGAAAAACAGTTAAAAAAAAAAAGTAGAGGTTTTTTTTCAGAATGTCTTACACAGATTGACGGAGTACCGATAACAGCAACGGAATGGAAAGATAATAAAGTTGTCACTTTACTCTCAAATTTTTCTGGTGCAGAACCAGCAAGTGTAGTAAAACGTTTTGATAAAAAAAAAAGTGAACATATATCTGTTCCATGTCCAAACGTAGTTAAAATTTATAATCAGCATATGGGTGGAGTTGACCTTTTAGACTCTATTATAGCTCGGTATCGGATCGCTATGCGAAGTAAAAAATGGTACTTTAAGCTGTTCTTTCACTTTATGGACGTCACAATGGTCAATGCTTGTTTATTATATCGAAAAACAAAAAAAGAAAATACCCTGTCGTTAGCAGATTTTCGACGTGAGATCGCTGTATCACTTTGCATGCAAGGGAGCAATATATGTACGCCAACTACAAGAGGAAGAAAACGAAATATTAGTGAATCGCCAAGTGAACCAAAAAAAAAAAGAGGTATGTACTGAACACTTGTGAGTTAATTTTTGATAATAATTAATATTTTGTGATCATAGGTATTCAACCATATATGCCACCAACGGATGTTCGGAAAGATCAAATCGGCCACTTTGCCATTGTTACAAATTTAAGGGAAAGATGCAAACTTTGTGGTTTGAAAAGTTCGATGCAATGTACTAAGTGTCGAGTATTTTTATGTTTGAACAAAAAAAACAATTGTTTTTATACTTTTCATAATTAATTTGTGTGTTCATTAACAAATTGTGTAATTTCATATAAAATAATAAAATTGAATTATTTAACATTAAAAAATCTAAATATTATATTATAAAAGTATGTATTACCTAATATATAAAATATAAGAAATATTCAAAAATGTATGAATTTTGTTTACTTGCATGATGTTCC
This sequence comes from Aphis gossypii, assembly GCF_020184175.1. NCBI lineage: Eukaryota > Metazoa > Arthropoda > Insecta > Hemiptera > Aphididae > Aphis > Aphis gossypii. The sequence continues at coordinate 7,599 of NW_026083171.1, forward strand.
ATTTTTGGAACAATTGAGCTTTTAGCTTTTTTAGGTAAAATAAAATTCAAAAATTTTTTTTAATATTTTTTAGAACATATATGTACACCTAGCAATCACATATAATTTTATTGTTGAAAATAAAAATGTCATGCAGTATAGGGTTAATATTTTTACTTATATTTGTTAATTTATATAGGTACCTAGTATAAAAATTAAATATGAGAACCAACTCAAAAGGAAACTAAACACCTATGGTAGTAATACTTTAGTATAGGTTTGTGGAATTAGTTATAAGTTAATAATAATAACAATATGTTCATATTTAAATAATAATATAAAAATATTTATACATAATATACTTTTATTAATGTGATTTTGCATTAGTTACACAATGTTTAATGTTATGCAGTAAATTTACAAAAATTTAACAAATTCTCATAAGTTGATTCGCCATACTTTATTATATTATTAGACAATTTCTGAGTAACATCATCTAATATGGATAAACAATCGTGTTTTTATAAATTGGGATTGTGTTCTTTTTCAATCTGCATACTTTCTGTTGAACTTTTTTTATTTGGATCTTGATGAATGTCGTGAGATATAGGTGACTGTGTATGAATTACTTCTGCAGGTAATAAGCCCTCACAAAATGTCTTATTTGGTACTTTTTCACCTAATGCCAGTTTTGCTATTAAGTATTTGTCTTCTATGGTTACTGGAGGAAAGTTAACTCCAGTTTTATTAAAATATTTGTAAACTATACCTTGATGTTTACAAAATTTCCCATGTATTTCAACTTTACATGAACAAATACCAATAGTAGGTTCAACACAATACATGAGCTGTTTATTTTCTACTAACTTGGGATATAATACTCTTCATTTTCAACATATATTTCATCTTTTGAAGCATAGTCACAAAGTTTAATAATTTTTTCAAAATATTTACGTGCTGTGGGGTTTCTATCATTTGAAAATTCTTGAAATTTCCTTCTATAATAATCTACTAATTTGGTGCAGCAAAAATCAACAATTGAAACAACATTATAAGCCTTAACTCTACACAGTACATTTTCTTTAAATATTCTTACAGAAACTTCACTAAAATTGTTAGTGTGATGGCCTCTATTTGTGTGATCTCTCCAGACTAAACACCAGCGTTCTTTATAAGTCCAATGTTCTACAGTAACATATCTGCACCATTTACTATACATACTTATAATTTCTAAAGTAACTTCAAATGTGGTATAAGCTTCTTCAACTGTTTCAGCATACAGCATTTTTCTAAATGATTGCATCGTAGGTTGACGATCTTCTTTTAATACATTAAAATATTAAAAATTAATTAAATAAAAAAAAAGTACATTTTAATTTATAAATTACATTTTGTTAGTACAAATAAACTTTTAAATATTTATAACTAAACCTATTAACTCGGGACCTTTTTGTAAAAATTGACAATTATGGTTTCGAGTTGTTAGTCCATACAGTTAGTTTTGTACAAAATTATGTTTTTAACTTTTCAAATTGTTATTATAAGAGTACCATTTTTTTAAATTACATACCCTAAAAAGAATATTACCTATACATTAAATATTTTAATATATTGTATTTAAATAGAATTACTAAAACAAAAATTTAATGTACATTTAATTGTTATGATTATTTAACATTTCAACCCAAGATACAAATTTTTAATATATTGTAGTTAAATAGAATTACTAAGACAAAAATGTAATATCATTTAATTGTGATAATAATTTAACATTTTACAAATATTCTATTTTTAGTAGATTAATGGTAACAACTAATATCATACCATGATTACACCTTGACCAGTACGAGGGCCTAAATGTGTTGATCTCCATTTACCGCGGCCGTGCATAGGGAACCCTTATAAAGTTAGCAGCACAACTATGGCAGAAACTTATACAATACATCCAACAAACTTGTTGGACATTGTTGGATAACTCCCAGACTTTGTTGGACTTTATTTTTGAAGTTTGAGCTTTAGGCACTTTTGTGCTGCCAACTGTACTCCAACAGCACAACTTCATGTTAGCAAAATTTCACCCTTATAAAAAAGTTCGACCTTCATTTATTGGACACTGTTGGACCACTCCGAAAATTTGTTGGACATTTTTGTCACCTGTAGAGGGATTTCAAAATAGATATAAAGATAAGACTTAATAAAGAGATAATTTTTTTTTTATTTTCAATAACAGTTTAAATTTAATAATAATAGTTAAATTTGAACATAAGACACCATCTCGGTTGTATAGTTAAAAATGAATTATAATAATATTATTGGTTGATAAAAATAAAATTGGCACCTATTCAATTAAAAAATATGAAAAAAAAAAAACAACTTCATGTTAGCAAAATTTCACCCCTACAAAAAAGTTCAACCTTCATTTGTTGGACACTGTTGAACCACTCCGAAAAGCATGTAGAGCTATTTCAAAGTATTGTTTAATTACTATAGTAACAAAAGAATTATATTTATTTATACGTTTTTTAAAAAAAATGCATTCATTTAGTGTTCCTAAAAAAAAATAATAATAATTGAAATCCATTTCTTACAAAACCTATAAAAGAGAATAAGAAATTTAAATGTTTTTAAAATTAAAATATTTTTTTAAAAACTTTTGTTACTGAGTAATTTTTCTTCCACTTATTGGTCTAAATTATTCACGAAAAACCGACGAAAAAACTACTAGCTTTCAACAGCCTTAAGTTTAGACTCTAGAAGCCCAATATGAATCAAAGTTGGAACAGAAGTTAACACAGATAACTAATAAAAAAAGACGCTAGAAGGATTCTGAAATAAAAAACGCAGTGCTGGTTGTAGACCCGACACAGAGACTTCCAGGATATGACTTTATCGATCATTATGAACTACAATGAACAAAATAAGAACTGCTAATGGTAGACGCAATCACTTACTCCATAAATGGGACATGGGTGAATCGCCTCTGTGGTTATAGAGATATTCAAAGTTCAAACAACGAGACATAATAGTGGAGACATGTCCTTTAACTAAATTTTACGAAGGATTGAGAGTTAAAGCCGTGTTTATAAATAATAATCGATAATTGATAATATAGATACGGAATAAGGAATAATATATGGATAATATAATATAATGGAATAATATAGATAAGGACATCGCCAGACACTCATCATACAGCAGACTGTAGACTGACTTTTTTTATAGGTGTGTAGTTAATTCAACTATTTTTATTTTTAAACTGTTAATGTAATGATTTTGATTTCAACAGTCGACAAGTCTACATATCCGTATTTTATCAATGACCAATTGTTATTTATAAATATTGTAATAGTTTCATGTTATTTGTGTTTTTGGATTGGAAATCCCATTGTAGTAACCAGTGATAGTTACTGCACGCTTCTTTTACGACGAATGCACGTTCCGTCGTAGGTTGGAGAGATGAGATATATAAGTTAACAATAAATTAATAAGATAATTGATACGTTTATTAACTTGTTAAAACAATAAATGAAAAGGCTTTCGTTAGCGTAAGCACAAGTACTTAACTACCGGAGAGCAAGTGACAACACTGACTAAGTCTAACTGACTCTTAACTAACTCTAATTAAATCTATGATGAGGACTCATATTTATATGGAACATGCCGTGATGGAGAATAGGATGATCTACGTCTATGAAGTGGCGTGATGTGTCTAATCCAATCAGGAAACGGCATCAGTGGTCCGACTCGGTGGCGTGATATAGTTATAGGCCACTGGACTTCGAAACTACGTTTTTATACTAAAAACGTCGGTTTACTACATTCCTCCCCTATAAGACAATACTCCGAATCACATCGGGGTGGGGTACACGGAATACCTTGTCTTGATCTGAGGTGCGGATGGCAATGGAATAATGTCGTCCTTGATCTGGTCCTGTGTTCGATTAGTTGCTGGAACGTCTTCGTTTGGTTCTGTCGGGTATGGTTCTTCGACTTGTACTGGAGTTTGAAAATGCCATAATTCTACTTCTGGATCTGTTGCGATATTTCGTCTGGATCTCCTGGTACTGCTTATTGTGCACCATGGTTGTTTTTCTGTGCATCTTATTATAGTTAGAACAATACAGATAATTGTTATTGTACTAATTACATATAATAAATAGTCGTGTCTGCGTTTACTATTTCGTATTTGTTCTGTCTTGGTATCTTTGATCACCATTTCTTTAATTTCCGTTGTTGACTTAGCGACTATATTTAAATCGAACATCTGGTTGGTTCGAATATGCTTATTTTCCAAAATATTAATCGTTAACCTAGCATATCGATCTTAAGGTTCTTTAATTTGAGAATTTGGTACAAAATCAATTAGTTCAGTATCTGTTTCGACTTTATGTGGAATCAATAGGTCGCGTGACGCATAGGCTTTACACGTTTCGTTTAAAGATAGTATACATACTCCTTCTAGGAAATTATTTGTACTTCTCTTGTCTTGGTCGCATGTAATGAATATGGTTTCTCCTGGTGTAGCATAGATCCATTCGTTCTTGAACTTCAATTTGTGAAATAGATTTGCTCGCAACTGCACTTGCATGATTTCGCAACTGTCTGGAACCTCTTTTGGCTCTTGTAGTAAAAGCACCTCGCATATAGGACGTCCGCTTCTAGGATGTAAAGGATAAATTTCAGGACATAAAAGGAAATCGCCGGCATGTTTACAAAGGCTTTGATCAATTTCATCATAGACTGAATACATTTCTTTAGATTTACTTACAGTTAAATACTTATAATTAGGTTTTATACAAACACAATTATTATTATTACAATCTGGTAAAGGTATTAGCTGAAAAAGTGTCAATTCGTATTGATATACTAAAGGTATATTTAAAATAAAAACAATTTTGTCATTTGAATAATATATCGTTATGTCTGATAGGGGTATCATTTCTTGTACATTACTTTCATTTAAATCTATGGGTAAGTCTGTACCACTTGGGATCCCTACCTTAATATTTAAAAGCTGTTTTAGGAACTCTTTGGGGGTTAATAAGCTTGGGTGTATTAATCCTACTTTGGCTGCTTGTATGACGTCGAATAATATATCGGTCTCGGCTTTATATAATTCTAATATTAGATTGATTTGAATAAAATGATACGCTAGAAAGCTTCTCATATTAGCTTCGGATGTCATATTTCGATATATCATATCTGATAAACGAATGTACTAAATAATACTAATGATAATGATTATAACTACGACTACTTATAACAATAAAAAAAACTTTAGAGGATCCTACAGCTATATATAAAAATATGTTATGACACCTGAAGTGTTCATAAATCGGTCTAGAAATATTTTTTTGTATTATTAATGTGGATCCTGTAGTCCTTCCTCCCTTTCTTTATTGTTATATTTTCATTGTCGTGAATCATTATCACCTCGTATGGCCCTGACCAATTAAAACATAATGCGTTTTTCTTGTTCTGTTATTTTAATAACACTTTATCTCCTACGTGTAATTCTAATATGTTTGCGTTTTGGTCATAATATTGCTTATTTGAATTTTTCTTTTTTATTAGATTTTCCCTTGCTATCTTATGTGTTTCCTGCATTATTCTTCTTAAATCTAACGCGTAATTATCATAATTGTATTGTGGTTCAGTCGTTTGGAAAAAACGTGTCGAAATTATTGGTTTTTTCCCGAAAACTAACTCGTATGGAGTATAATTTGTTGAAGTATGCACCGTGGTATTATAGCAAAACATAGCATAACTAATTAACGCGTCCCAATTATTATCTTTGTCTACAAAACTGCGTAAGTACGTTTTCAAAGTTAAATGTGATCGTTCCAAATAACCATTTGATTGGGGATGCCACGGAGTTGTTTTAGTTTTTTCGATTTTTAATAATTTGCAAACGTCTTTAAACAAATTTGATAAGAAATTGGTACCACAATCTGTTAGAATAGTAACTGGTATACTATAGATACATATAAAACATTCTACAAATGCTTGTGCTACTGTCGTTGCGTCTGTGGAGGCTAAAGCCGCGGTCGCACGATGATAGTAAAAGGTGATAGTTACTATCATGAGAATACGTGATAGTATAAGTCGCTTAAGATAAAAAATGTTAATGTGTTCACACGAGCGGTGTATGAGGTGATAGTGAATTTTGATAGTAGGTAATTAAATTAAAGTAGAATATTGAGATATTTAAATAAAACAATGGATTTGTATTCAAATCAATGACTATTGTATTGTATTGTAGAAATATTTGTTTTAAAATTTATATAATGTCAACCGATGCAATCGAACTAGCTCTTGTTGAAGTAATCAATTCATTGATTACTTTAAAAAGAAGAAATCAGAAATCAAAAAAATTATGGGTACGAAGTTGGATTGAACGAAGAAACCAATTAGGCATTTCAAATACTCTTTTAAAAGAGTTAGCAGTTGAAGATGCATCTAGTTACTTCAACTTTTTAAGAATAGATGAAGAGATGTTTAATGAATTGCTTCAAAAAGTAAATATTTTATGATAATAATATATATGATTGCTACTGCTGTACCTGCTGCAGTATTATACTGAAGCTTATAGGTTATAGGCTTATATACAGAATATATTTTAGTTCTAAGCTTATATTTCATTAATAAGTAAAAAAAATATTCAAAAAATCTCTTTAAATTTTAAAAGGTGGCACCTAAGATTCAAAAACAGAATACCATTATGAGGGATGCATTACCGGCTAAGTTAAAACTTGAAGTAACATTAAGATATTTGGCTACTGGTGATTCTTATAAAACATTGCAGTACATATACAGGGTCGGAAAATCTTCAATAAGTGAATTTGTACCTGAGGTGTTCAATGCAATATTTGAAGAACTGAAAGAACATATTGAGGTAATAAACAGAACAAAAATTGAAAAGGAACTTTTGTAGTTTATATTTTAACTTTTAACTCTTAAAATATTTTAAAAAAGAAAATGGTTATTATCACTTAGGATAATTTTATAAAATTAAATTTAACAAAATAACATTTTAACTCTTAAATATTTAAAATAATAAGAAAATAATAATATAATTTTATAAAATCGATAATTAACAATTATTATCACTCCAGTTATTATAATACAGTTGAGCATTTTCCCGTGATTCATTTAAAGGGTGAGTGAAGCGCGGCACTATTTCGATTGTATCATTATCTGTACTTAAAATATCATAATCATCATCAAATGATTGTATATTTTCGCTTAATACTGGTGATAATGGTCTAGATATTGTATTCAATCGAGCACTAGTCAACATATTTTGTATCTTTTCTTGGCATACCAATGCCTGTCTTAGTGGTAATTTTTCCAACTGAGCTGCTACATGATTACCAAAAATATTAAATTCATTTGTTGTTGCTTTTTGCTTGCATACAGCTTTTAATGTTTCAACCGCATTGTCTAATGATGAGTCAATCTTTGATATTTTATTTGAATTTCGTCCACTTTTTTTCTTTAAGCGCTTAACTAATTGAGCTGGAGATGTATTCACATCATTAAGTATATCAGTGTTGCATACACTTTCAGACTCTATTGTAATTTCATTATTGTTATTTATACCACTAAGAATTGTCCTTTGAACTGTTTGAAGGTGCTGTGAACTAAAAAAATAGAAATAATAAATTAATTTTATAACATTTATTTCAGGTTCCACGTGAGAAATCTAAATGGTACAAAATAATGGATGGTTTTAATTCATTGTGGAATTTCCCCCAATGTATCGGAGCAATTGATGGTAAACACATTATTATGGAATGTCCAGCAAATTCTGGTTCCAACTATTTCAACTACAAAGGGACATTTAGTATTGTATTGTTAGCTCTAGTAGACCATAATTATAACTTCACGTGCATAGATATTGGTAGTTATGGAAGCAACTCTGATGCTGGTATATTTGCCAAATCTGCTTTAAAAAAGGCATTAGAAGAACACATATTGGATACACCAACAGAGTCTGTGCTTTTGGGAGACGATGCTTTTCCATTACTTCCATATTTAATGAAACCTTATGCCAGACGCAACCAATTAACAGAACGAGAAAAGATTTATAATTATAGGCACTGCCGAGCAAGACGTATAGTGGAAAACGGATTTGGTATCTTATCAAGTCGTTTTCGTGTATTTAGAAGACCAATAACATTAACACCAGAAAATACAATTCATTTAGTAAAAGCAGCTTGTGCACTTCATAATTGGATCAGGAAAAGTGGAAAGAATCCAAACTCAATATCTGTAGATATAGAAGATACAGAAATTGGACGTCTTCTTCATGGCTCATGGAGGAATGATACTAATCCTACTGGTTTACAGCATTTGGGAACAATATTGCAGCGAAATTCTAATACAGAAGCAAAAGATAAAAGAAATAGTTTTGCTGATTATTTTTTAGGAGAAGGGGCAGTAAGTTGGCAGAATCGAATGATTTAAAATAAAATAGATAATTAATGTTTTGAAAGATTTTTTAACTATAAAGATACAACAAATTATTAGTATTGTACTAAATAAATATATTTCCAAAAAACGTACTATATTTGTTTCTGATTCTTTTACACCATCCTTGTTTTTTTTCAAAAAATTGTCAGCATACGTAAACCACCGCAGTTTTGGAACATAAACATTTGCAGTACCAGATCCTGTAGACTTTGACTTATTGATTTTAGTAACTTCCTGATTATATGTACATCTAATAATTGATAAATTGTAAATATTTTATTAATATATTAATAAAATAAAATCTATTAAATTACCTTATACTTCTTATTTTCATCCTTAGATCTTTTATTGTTCCTAGGCCAGAACTTTCCAAAAGAAGTTCTTCAGCTGAATCACGTTTGTGTCGTAATTTGTAATCTGGGTCACTTTTTAGCCAGAGACATGGAAATCTCTGGTAGTCTTCCAGAAACTTGTAAATGTCAAAACTATCAGACATTTTTATTAATTTATAATTATAAAACTAAAAATACGTTCTAAATTTCTTTTTTTTAAATTGTTATCAAACGATAAACACTACAATAGTATCATGATAGTATGATAGTCCGCTGTCCACACGATGATAATTACTATCACTATCATGAAGTTAACTATTACACTATCATGCGCGCTTGATAGTACGAGAGTCGCTTTCGTGATAGTTAGATAGTCACTATTGATCTGTTCGCACGATGACACTCTCTTGATAGCAGCTTTCACGATAGTAACTATCGCCTTTTACTATCATCGTGCGACCGCGGCTTAACACTATGGCTACGCCATAACGCGACAATTCATCTTGTATAGTTAAAATATACGAGTTACCTGAACTTGTTACGGGTAATGGTCCTACTATGTCTAAACATATTTTATGAAACGTAGTAGTTACGGTAGAAATAATTAACATAGGTTGTTTTGTTTTTTTACCCGATTTGTTTCCCTGACAAATAATGCATTTTTTAATGTAATTTTTTACATCTTGTTTCAAATTTCTCCATTGATATTTCATTTTTAATCTTTTTATTGTACGGGAAGTACCTTGGTGCCCCCTACTAATGTGTCATGATACTCTTTAATTATTTGATTTTTTTCGTCTTCCTTAAAACATTGCTCTTTATATATCGTTACTTCTATATCAGTGTTTTTAAAAACAAAACGAAACATTGCGCGTATGCGCTCGAAACAGGTCAATGTCGTTAACCCTTCTAATCTAATGATTGAAAATTGTTTAATTTGTTCACCGACACAGAATAACTGAATTTCGGCTATCGCGTTATAATATTGCTCTGCGTTCATCTCTGTATAATAATTATTTTTTAAATTGTAAAATATTATTAATTTGTCTAATTGTTTAAAAAATTACTTTTTTTAAACGTTATTTGACCTAGCAAATTGTTACTACTAATAATCTCTCTTATCGCTGGATGCGTTATTATTTTATCGCTTGATATAGGTAAAATTACGTTTTCGTCGGGTTTCGCGTGTTTAATACTGCCTTCTATTTCCTTTATTTTAGAATTAAATATCGGTATATTTTCCGCCTTTTTAAATTCATCGAAATCGTTAATTGGCTCATTATTTGTAACTACGTGTACCTATACGTGATAAACAGTCCGCGTTTGCATGCTGTGGTCCCGCTCTATAGACAATTTCGTAATCGTACTCTTCGAGTTGTAAACGCCAGCACATTAATTGAGATGAAACATCTTTTATATTAAATAAATATGTCAATGGTCGATGGTCAGTTATTATTTTAAATTTTTTCCGTATAGGTACGGCCTAAAATATTTAACTGCCCATACTATCGCTATCTATTCTTTTTGAATTACACTGTAATTTGTTTCGGCCTTATTTAACGTTCTACTTGCATAAGCTACTGGTTGATCTTTTGGTATCTCCCCTTGTGAAAGGACGGCCCCAATAGCATATTGACTTGCATCCGTCATTAAGTTAAAATTCCCGTTCTCCCAGTTAGGGTATACTAACAAAGGTGGGTTCATTAATGCTTTTTTTAATTCTTGGAAAGCGTCTTCACACATGTCAGTCCATACGAATGGTGTGTTCTTTTTCAATAAGTTCGTTAAAGGTTTAGCAATTTTGGCGAAATTGTCCACGAATCGGCGGTAATAATTAAGTAAACCTAAGAAGGATTTAACGTCCTTCTCAGTTAAAGGTCTCGGATAATCTTTAATACAACTTAATTTATTCGGATCTGGTGTTACCCCGTTTTCGCTAATCAAATGCCCCAAATATACCACCTCTTTACGTAAGAACGCACATTTCGCTGGCTGTAACTTAAGTTTATGCGATCTCAGACGTGTGAATACTTGTTCTAATTTATTTTGGTGGTCACGTAAACTTGACCCATGGACGACGATGTCGTCTAGATACGCCGTACATAACTCCTCTAAACCCATTAAAATTGCTTTCATTGCCCGTGTAAACGTTGCAGGCGCAGAACTAAGTCCAAATGGTAATCTCAAAAACTCGTAATGACCTGATTTTGTAGAAAAAGCTGTTTTATGCGTGTCCCCCTTATCTACCATTATTTGATGATAACCGCTCGCAAGGTCTAAAGTCGAAAAGTATTTTGATGAACCTAATGATTCCAATATTTCTAGAATATTGGTAACCCATACGCTTCGTTTTCAGTGACCTCGTTAAGTTTCCTAAAATCTACGCATACTCGCATTTTTTGTTTCCCTTCTGCATCTTTTTTCTTTTTAACGACTACCAAAGGAATATTAAACGGTGATACCGAGTCACGTATAATATTAGCTTCTTTCATTTCTTTTATTTGTCTCTCTATGTCATCTTGATATGCATGTGGTAACCTATATGGACGTATATTTATCGGTTTAACGCACCTAGGAGTGTTAATTTTATGTGTAACTATATCAGTAGCGCCTAATTGATCACCTTCAAAGAAAAATAAATCAGAAAAACGGCTACAAAGGTCTATTATACTATCACGTTCCTCGTTGTTAAGGTGTTCCGTTTTAATAGTTTCCTTAATTTTTCTAATTTTATTATCCGCGTATTTTTCTTCGTTAGCAATAAAAACACAATCATTAAAAGGTTCCCACTTTAGATTACTCGTGGTTAATTGATCGATAATAAATGGTTGCTCCGATATATTTACTATATTACTTATAATTTTATCGCCTTTTACTGGACTGATACTATTAGCTATAATTACGTCCTCGTTAATCTCGTATTTTTTTATCGTAATAAATTCGTGTTTAATTTGTTCGTCCGCTCTAATTTGTAAAACGCAGTTACATCGCGGTGGAATAATTAACGCGTGATTATCGATTTCTTTTTTTTCTGGTATTATTAATATTTCCTTATCCCAATCTAATACGACTTTGTTTAATTTCAAAAATGTTATGCCTATTATACCTGCTTCAGGTATTGGAAAATCATCGTATACAATATCGAATTTAACTGTAAAAAGTTGTTTGTTTATGTAAATTGGAATTACCACAGATCCTACTGTTTCTACTGGACTTGCATTAATGCCCTTAATCTTTTTTTTATCTTTTTCATTCACGATTATGTGACCTTTTAAACTTGAAATTTTTATAATGTTCATTTCCGAACCACTATCAATTAAAAATTTAATTTCGTTTCTAACAAATTTATCCGAAAAACACGTAATATGTTCCTGTGTTATTGGCATAGGCGGAAATTGGGGGGGGGGCTTGAGGAGGCTAAGCCCCCTCAAAATGTACAAATAGAAAAATTAGCCCCCCCCCCAAAAAAAAAAATAATTAAACATTGCAGGTTACTGCAATACATAATAAATAATATATGTAATATTAACTTTTAACGCGAATAAACACATTTACAATTTTAGAAAAAAAATAGGATGTGATATATTTTTTGAATTCATTCTCAAATGCCTAAGTCCATAGAGCATAGAGGCACAGCAGTATCAATGTATATTATAGTATATAATATACCTAAACGATTTCAGTAACTGGTTTCAAATGTTTCAATGCACAAGCAATAAGCATCGATATCTCATTATTTTCTTGGAATTGCCAACTGCATCGCGTTATCGACGCTATCGTTAATAACAATATGTTATGGAAGCTAAAAATAGACGAAATAGTAAATACCAATGTAAAATTCAACAATTTGAAACACACAACAGTGATATTTCTATTTCATTAACCATTGCCCATTGCGACGTAAGACAGTGCTGTGTCGTATACGCCGTTAACGTAAGTGTCGTTTCGTTTTTTTTTTAACTTGCCCAGTTCGATATTTTTTTTAAATATGTCTAAAAATGTATTTGACATATTTAATTTCAAAAAAAAGAATGTTCCGACTACCGATGTTGAGCAAGTAATTGATTCTGCATTATTTGAATCATCTTCGACTGTACATACAGGCACGGAAAAACTATCAAATAATTTACAGCATAATAAATTGATTATAAGTGATTTGGGAACTTTAGACACTGGCCCTGTTCGTCCATTGCTAAAAGTAAGTATTTTTAGTTTTTACTTGTACTTGTAAAATATTTAATTCAAATAATATAAGACTATCTACTTGTCACTTGATGTTGATACAATATTTTTTATTTTATAACTATGCTATAGACTTATCCAAAAACTAATTTTGGTTCTCAAAACCGAAGTTTTAATGAGAAATACTATTCAAAATATGAATGGATTGAATATAGTGTTGTGAATGATGCTATTTTTTGTGTTTGCTGTCGTAATTATTCTACCGGAAAAAGTGTGCAAGATGATGTGTTTACATTAAATGGGTTTAAAAATTGGAAAAAAGTAGGTACCTATCTTAACAATCTTAATGATAGGTACCTAGTAGCATAGACTATAAATGCTATATTTATAATCAATGGTAGTTGGTACCTATACTTTTTATATTATAATCTGACATGTTCAAAATATTATATAATATACTCAATTGACTATTTAGTTAACTGGATCAAGAGGTAAAAAAGGCAATAAGATAAGTAAACTTGAAGCACATTCAACTTGTAGACACCATTTGACTTGTATGACTAAATGGGAACAACATGTTAAAACTAAGTCATCGGGTAGCATTCATGAACAACTATCTTCAAGTCATCAATTGATTGTTGAAAATAATAGAAAATATATAAAAACTCTTATTGAAATAACCTTATTTTTGGGCAACCAAGGACTGGCTTTCAGAGGGCATGAAGAATCTAAATTTTCTTCAAATAAAGGTGAGTAGTATTATTTATTAACTACTGTGCAATAAAATTGACTTATTTACTTATCTAATAATCTCTATAAAAAATCAAGTAATTACTTTTTTTTTGTTTATTCTTTAAGAAAATAATAAACCACAATAAACAAGTTCGTATGGGAGGCCATATTGTGTTCACAATTTGTAATACATATTTATTCATATTTTATTAAATAGGAAATTTTAAAGAAACATGTGAGTTACTGGCAAAAATTTGCCCTGAATTTGAAGAAAAATATAGTAAGACTACTAATTTCACCAGTCATTTAATTCAAGATGAATTGGTAAACTTATCTGCAGCGAGCATTCGGTCAAAAATAACCGAGGAAATAAAGTATAATAAAGTATTTGGAATTATGATTGATGAAGCAAGGTAACTAACATTTAAATATTTAAGAATAAATGATTCAATAGTAATAAATGCCAACTATTCACTATTTATACTTAATTTTAGATGTTTCAAGAAAGAACAAATGTCTGTATGTGTGAGATACACTGTTGGTCTAAATGTTGTTGAACGTTTTCTGGATTTTGTAGACGTTTCAGAAAATCAAAATGCAGAATAATTATGTGCTAAAATATTTGAATTCCTTACTGAGAACCAATTGGATAAATATCACATTGTAGCACTATCATATGACGGCGCCAGTGTCATGTCTGGCAAATGTAATGGTGTACAATCCAAAGTAAAAAACAAATTTCCCTATGCCATTTACACCCATTGCATGGCCCATCGTATGAACCTTGTAGTTATAGATATGTGCAAAATTGTAAAGGTAATAAAATACAATACAATATTTTACTTTTTAGGACATTTTTTGTTAAAATATTTTTATTGTTTTCTAAGTCATTTTTATTTTTTAGGAAACTAGAATTGTTTTCAAGACAATAGAATCATTGTATAAGCACTTTTCTCATCCTACTAAAAATAAAACTCTAGTTACTATGCAAAGGAAATTAGGAGTTAAAATATCAAAAATAAATTCTCTGAGTGATACAAGGTGGAATTGTAGATGGAAAAACTGTGAGTCAGTTATAAACAATTATGAAGTAATAGGTATACTCATATCATTTTTAATAAAATATTTATACTATTGTCTAATAAGAAGTACCTGACTAATTTAATGGCTTGAATATTTTTTTGTAGGTATACTTTCAATAATGCAAAAAGGAACATTTGTTATTTTTCTATTCATTTTACAACATGTATTATCGTCTATAAATATACTTAGAAACAAGTTTCAAGATAAATCTGCTACATTGGGTGAAGCGGCTAATCTAATAAACAGCGTAATACTAAGTTTTGAAAATGCTAGATCTACCATTGGCTTTAGTGACTTGTGGTTAGACATAAAAACTTTTTGTGATAAAAATAATGTTAAACTAATACTACCTTTTCAAACTCAAGGTATTGTGTACTTACTACTTACTAAAAAATATTTGTATAAATTAATATTATCGTTAAGCTTATTAAATATGTTTATTTTTAGCATCTAAGCGAATAAGGCGTGAACCCAGTGTTTTTGATGATTACATTCTAACAACTACTACTTCCGCAGAATCATTTAATAGTACTGAAACAAATAGTACATCAGTTGAAAAATACTATTGTGTAAATGGCTATTTTAAAATATTGGATTGTATAATTGTCAATTTAAAGAAAAGGTTTTCAACTGAAAGTCTTCAAATGGCTGAAGCTGTAGACAATTTTATTAAATTAGATTTTAAAAAGAGTGAATTATTTATTAATCATTATAAGGTAATTTCATTATAAAAACTTGCTATCTAAATTAAATATTATTGAATTAATAAATAATATGATATGTTGGTTTAAAATTTTATAAATTGTAAATTATTCTTATAATTTTATTTCTAATTTAAGAAAATTGTTTATTTTTCAGGATTTATTGGATGTTAAAAGTATAAGTGTTCAATCAGAAATGCATGTTGTGAAGAACTACTTACATTTATCAACTGGCAAAAGCAGTATTAATTTCGAAGATTTGACTTCAGTACTTTCCAAAAATATATACCCTAACATGTACAAGCTTATGCAAGTTGCACTTACTCTTCCTATAAGTTCGGCAACATGTGAACGTAGTTTTTCTGCAATGCGAAGGATTAAAACATGGTTGAGGTCATCCATGTTACAGAATAGATTTAATAATTTAGCTATAATTAGTATTGAAAATGATATTTCTAAAAAAATTGATAAAGAAGCCATACTAAATTTATTTGCAAAAAAAAATAGATACATTATTTTAAAATAAAAATATTTTTAGTTTCATTATAAAGAGTTTTTATTGTTAAAATTCAAGGTACCTATATAAATAAGTATAGTATAGTATAGTATAGACTATTGTATATCTATCTAAAATAAATCATGCTTAGGTTTTGCATGATGTTGTTAAAAGGTAATATTATATTTTTTTATTGCAGAGAGTGGCTTTGATATGCAATAAAGTATTTTTAAATATCAGCCCCCTCTAAAATTATTGAGAATTTCCGCCTATGGTTATTGGTGTTATAATACGAACGTTACTTACCGATTGTATTTCACTGATAGACCTATCGTGATTTTCCTGACTATTTCCTTCTTGTTCGTTACGTTTTAATTTACGACACTCACTTATATCGTGATTCTTTTTTCTACAATATTTACAGAATTTACTAGAATATTCGCGTTTAAATTCGGTCTTTGGACTTTGTCCATTATTCAGATTTTTGAAAGTAGCTAGCTTATGCTCGCTTGTTCTACATTCATTAGCATAATGACCAAATTTCTCACAACGATGGCATTTAATCGCGCTTTTATCTCTAGTGTTTTTTTTATCAAATTTATTATTTTTATAATTCGGTGTTTTGTTATACCCGTTTATGCTATTATAAAATTCTGTTGTTGTTTCCTCTTCCATTGCAATTAAAACGGCTACTTCGAAACCTTGTATGTTACGCGCTTTTAATAATAAACCGATAGTTTGTTTGATATCCGCTATGAATACGCTTAGTGCTTGAGCTCGCACTGTTTGCGCTATTATTTCTGATTCTATTGCGTCCCTACCTACCGTTAACGCGTTCATTAATTCATGGGCTGTTTTTTCAATTCTAATAGAAAAATCTTTAACTGATTCCTTTGCGTTCTGACGCATTTGACTTAATTGTACTTGTAAGTAAGACACTGAATGTGTCGACCCAAAAACGGTTTTAAATAATTTTTTTAATTCATCCCAGGTAGTAATTTTTTTATACCTCACGGCCGATAATGCTTTACCCGTTAATTGTGCCAGTATCGCTTCTAATATATTAGGTTTAATAGCATCGGAAATATTATTAAAAATGAACTCGCATTTAGCCACGAAAGAAATTAAATCGGAATCTGTTCCTCCCGAAAAAGCAGGAACCAATGCGGTTGCCCCTTGTAAATTTAATTTTTCTGGGTTAACCATTTTTATTTTAAATGTTTCCGGATTATATGATACTACTTGCCAATTTGTGATATCTCTGTCAGACATACAATATACTATAACAATATATTATTCAAATGACTTACAGAGCTTGCATCTTTAACCGTGGATCATTTGAAAAGTTGACTTCCGTCCTTCTGGAATTTGATTTCTGTCCTCCCTGGACTAGACCGTTTGCTTGAATGCTCTCTGTTCTCCTTCCTGTCGTGAACGTGGTTTCGTCGGTGGGTCTCAAAGTACTTATTTTTTGATTTGACTCAAAAAATGTTCGTTTGATGAAGTATGACCCCACACCTGACACCAAATTTTATGTAGTAACCAGTGATAGTTACTGCACGCTTCTTTTACGACGAATGCAATACCCTCCTAGGTTGGAGATATGAGGTATATAAGTTAACAATAAATTAATAAGATAATTGATACGTTTATTAACTTGTTAAAACAATAAATGAAAAGGCTTTCGTTAGCGTAAGCACAAGTACTTAACTACCGGAGAGCAAGTGACAACACTGACTAAGTCTAACTGACTCTTAACTAACTCTAATTAAATCTATGATGAGGACTCATATTTATATGGAACATGCCGTGATGGAGAATAGGATGATCTACGTCTATGAAGTGGCGTGATGTGTCTAATCCAATCAGGAAACGGCATCAGTGGTCCGACTCGGTGGCGTGATATAGTTATAGGCCACTGGACTTCGAAACTACGTTTTTATACTAAAAACGTCGGTTTACTACACCATGTTTACGAGTCTTTGGCTAAGCGCATTCGTGAATTGTGATTTGTATAATAATAATAATATGGACAAATTTATCATTCAATAGTTATTGCTCTCTTGTTCATCGCATACGTGATTTACTAGAAAGTCTTAATTTTTCTTTGATCACCTACAATTTTGGTATATTTTGTTTTACGTTCTGGCGTATAATTTAAAATTGAAGTGTCTAAAAAGTATTAAGAATAATTTATATTGGAAATTAGGTAAGTACATTATTTGGTACCTACTTTGATAATATTTATTCAAAATATTATGTTATTTTTTTTAATATATAGAATCAAATACCTACTACTGGAGTATATAATTTTGTTTTAATTCCATCTACATAAATAACAGCTGACTTCTGATTGATTTTTGTAAGTACTTAAGCAGTTTAGTTCTCATTGAAAATATTATATTGCAGTGTTGGATAAGTTACTTTTAAAAATAAATTAAGTTAATTTACTTTAGTTAATCAAATAAAATTGTAATGACTAATGAAATAACTTTACTTTTCAAATAGAAAAGTAATAACGTTACTTTCTTGTTTTTTAATTTCTTAGCAATAATAGTCATTCTACTAAGCAATAATATAAATAGGAGTACACTACCTACAGTAAAAATGTATAATTTAGTATATGAAGACATAAGTACATAACGATTAACACTACTAATTAATTATTAGGTACTGGGTAGGTATATAAGTGAATAAGTATAATATAACTACAGAGGTAGTCAATAAGAACGTGATCGCTAGCCATATGGACAAATACAATAGGTAGGTATACCAAGAGCCAAAATGTTTATATTATATACATTTTATAAAATTTGATAAATTTTAATAAACACTTACCAAAAAATTTAAAAATTTTAACAAAAGTAAGTAAATTTTGATTTTATAAATAAGACTCAATAAGCCACATCTAACTATGACGAGACTACAGGAGCCACATGCAGCTCTTCAGCTGCAATTTGCCATCCCCGGTATATAATGTTGCAAGCTCACAATGTAAACGATAAATATACCTATTAAATTAATAAATAAATAACATTATAATAAATTAAAACATTTTAGATTCTGAACGGAGTGATGAATGTATTGATTTTACAATGATGTATGTTTTTTAGATTCTGAACAAAGTGATGAATGTATTGATTTTACAACAATGATGTGTGTTTTTTTTTTTTGTGTCTATGTACAGCATAACTAGTCGAAATAATGCTTCAATTTCAAACTATGGGGGTGGTTTCTGATGTAAAAGTGAATATCCTTGGTGCATTATACAGGTAAACAGTTAACATTTTCCAACATTTTTCAAAAAAATCGAGAAAAACAAAAAAAAAATGACGGAAAAACGGCAATTTTTACGCAAAACCAGTTTTTGACCAAATCAATTTTTTTTATGGTTGTAATTCAAAAACTAATCACTGAAAATACTTGAAATTTTCACCAAACGTTAATGTCAGTGGTATCTATATAGTTAAATTTTCAAAAAATTTTGACTTTTTTTGAGTTATTTATAGACCACTGAAATTTTCGATTTTTTTGAGAAATTTTTTTTACTCATTTTGTGTAAAATTACCTTTTATCCATGTTGGTAGAACAACTCTTGACTTAGTATGTAAAATTGGATTTTTTACCTGTTTTTTAGCAGCATTTTTATCACTGCGAGTAATCCTTGTACGTTGAACGCGCATTGTATTTGTAGATGTTTGTACAAAATTTACATTTTGCGACGACGGCGGTAATGGTGAAGTCTGAACTTGTACAGGAGAACCAGAAGTTGATTGATCGGAAACATTTTCATTTTCAACTAAAAAATATTCTGGAAGTGTAAAAACATCACTTTCTTCTCTAACACGCACAACAACACGGTCTTCACGAGGAGTTACAGTTTCCTATAAGAATTATGATTGCAAAAATGTGCGGTCCAATATAAAATGTGTATTTATTATTTACCTCATTTATATTTTCATCGTCACTTAGCTCAAAACCATCTGCATACTCGTCTTCACTTTTGATTGGTATGTTTAAAAAAGTTTCGATTTCATAGTCGTTAAGAGCCATCTTAAAAAAAAAAATTTAAAAACCGCACAACTGTTACATAAGTATTGTAAAAACAGACAACAGAAATATAAAATATTATGGTCACAAGGAACAAAGTTGCTGATATTACTAGCCAGTCAGGACCAGTACTGCATAGTAGTGCAAATATGCACGTCAAATATAAGCGACTATAATATATTGTTGACGTGAAATACATTGTTTTTTTATGAAATTACCATATGTCATAATAGCTAAATATAATTTTTCTGATAAGCCGATACTATTTTAAACCGTGTAACAATACGTTCAACATTGGACGATGGAGCATAGTTTAGCACATACAAAAAAAAATACTTTTAAAATAAATTTAAAATATGTGCTGCCATCTACCATTAAAATTTTACGAAAAACTAATTTTTAATTGGTTTAAGCAAATGACCGCCAGGTTTTCATTGGCTTTAATCGAACATACCTTAGGTACATAGCCATCTAATGTTTTAATGCATATATGCCCTTGTATGCAGTGTAGGGTTAAAAATCGTTAGTCACAATTTTTTTTTATAAGCGTTTATAGTTCAAATTTTTACGAAATCTGTCGAAAAGGCGAAAATGTGCAAGTAATTTTGAAGTTGAAAAATCATAAAATGTTTTGTGTTTATAACTAAAGATTAAAAATACAACACTCAGTTTTCCATAGGTTTTTCTTCAAGCAGCTATAGAGAAAACTCGTAGTATCATCATAGGAAAAATTTTAAGTGCGTTTGAATTTTAAATTTTTACGAAATCGCGTAACGATAACGATTTATCCTCAAACGATTTTAAATATTTGTTATTATTCAAAAATTATAAGTCATAGATACTTGAAAATTTTACCAGTTATTTAGATTGGCATTTTCTTTACATGATGTAATTTTCAAAATATTTTGAGTTTTTTTGAGCTATTTATAGACAACTGAAATAACCCCACCTCCTAATGTACAGCAGAGCGGTACTTACTTACCGACTTTTTGTTTATTGCATTTTTATATGTTTTTTTAACTTTATTATGTAATAGAGTATTTTCTAAGCTTTTATCTGTTTTTAGAACAAATGTCCTCTGTAACACTAAATAATCGCTTTACTTTCTACACAATATCTTCCATACGGTTATGCGACTAACTTTATTTACTGTCGAATTTCGACTGAATTAACACTGTGACAACAAATAAGGTCAATAAGGAATAACAGCACTCAATCGTGATATTAAATATTTAAATAATAGTTTGTAATTAAATTATGTAAAAAAAATGGCAATTTAAACAACTTGTGTACCTATATATATATATATGTTTTAAGTTTCTACCATTAGTAATTTTTAATTAAAGCAAAAATCTAAAATTATTTGATTGTAAATAATCATGAATAACTGTAAAAATAAAATTGTGCCTATAGATACCGGGCAGTTAGGTACTCAGCGCTACCAGTGGACAAATCATGAACTAATTACGGGACTACGGGAGACATTCAGTTCGGGTTTCAACGTACTTTGTTGATTTATCAAAAATGATAATATTATAATTAATAATAAATATTAAATAGCACCTACCTATTGAATGTGCATTTAATTTATTTTATTTTGTTTATATATATTTAAAAATAATAACTTAAAATGAGTAAGTCCAACAATAATTGCTGTGTGGTCGGTTGTAATAACACTTACAAAAATACGAATAATATTAAATTTTTTAATTTTCCAAATCGTCCATTTGAAAAACAACTAAAAGAATTATGGATTAAAGCTGTAAATCGATTAGAGTAAGTCAATCATTGTTCTGTGCTAACATTTTAATTAAAGGGATTATGTAAGATTGATTATTTAATAATTTTAGTGGTTATGGGAAGTTATGGCAACCTAACCCACGAAGTGTTATCTGCAGTTCTCATTTTGTTGGTGGTACAAGTTCTAGAAATCCACCGAGTCCTAGTTATGTTCCAACAATTTTTCCTAATGTATATAAAAGAAAAATTTGTGATCCAGAACAAACCAACACAAGGTTTAAGCGTTTAATTAATCGCCAAAAGTTAACTGGAACTGTGCCTGAGTTGAGCCAAGATTTAGTAGATGAAGAAAATAATAAAATAATAAGTATAAGTAAAAGTACTCAGGTTTCGTTTAATGAAGTTCCTATAGGTGATGAGAACTTTGTAATAATGAATTGTAATTTCAATGGTAATGATGTAGGGGTACAAACAACAATATCCATTCATAAAAAAAATCTAATTAAACCAACTCTAGTTGATAAAAATTGTGGCCCGGATTCTTTCAATTCATATTTTTACATATCTTCTAGATCTTTTTATGGTTTTGAATCAATTGAAAATGAAGACCAAATTAAAGATTTAACAGGTACTTCATTTAATACATTTAATGTCTTACTCAGTTTTTTACCTACAGCAACAACAAAAAGTGTTCTCAATGAAAAAAATAGTCTATTATTGTTTTTAATAAAAATTAAGCTAGGGATTACTTTTTCTGCTTTAAGTGTATTCTTTAAAGTTAACCGAAGAACAGTGTCTAGAATATTTTTTACAATTTTACACATATTAAGTATTAAAAGTAAACATTTTATATTTTGGCCAGATAAATATTCAATTACACAAACTTTACCAGAGTCCTTCAAAAAAAATTTTCCTAATTGTCGTGCCATTATTGACTGTACTGAGTTTAAAGTCGAACAACCAAATACAGTAGAGCAAAGAGTGTATTTATATTCAAGATATAAAAGTTGTTTCACTATCAAAGTTTTAGTTGCTGTCACTCCTAATGGAATGGTTAGTTTTCTTTCACAATCTTATGGAGGTAGAGCTAGTGATTCTTACATTACAAACGATAGTGGTTTTTTGAATTTGTTAGAAAAAGGTGATGGAGTGTTAGCAGATAGAGGTTTTCCAGGAATTAATACACAGTGTGAGAATAATAATGCTATTATAATTATGCCACCAATTTTTCACAATGGACGTTTTACTGAAGATGAAGTTCTTAAAACATACAGTGTTGCAAGTGTGAGGATTCATATTGAAAGGATATTCGCTAGACTTAAAACATATGCAGTTTTAAATAAAATTAAAATAAACATTTTACCTCATATTGATGATATTATACATATTTGTTGTGTTCTCACAAATTTACAGTTACCTATTATAAAACAATAACAATTTTTAAAATGTATACTTATTTCTGCTAAATTAAATAAACTATTACTATTTGGAATTTTATATTTACTTATAAATAGTAATTTACCTGTAAAAGTATTTACAACTTCTTCTTATAGGTATAATATTATATATAGTTAAAGATGATATTTTGAAAACCTTTAGTTTAGATCTTTCTAGATATCCCTGAGTTTGTCAGTAGTACTGACTAGGTGCCTACACAGCTGGTAGTTACAGAATGAAATACATATTTTATTCTCAATAAACTTTTTAAATAGCTTTTGTATATAAATAAAGGTGAAACAAAATATAATAATAATAAATTTATTTATCAATTAACAACATATTATAAGTACCTATATCATATATGTTACTCTAAATTTACGTGAAGAGAAAAATAATATATTTTATTAAACCTAACCTTTGGTTTTGTGTAGTTTAATTAAAAATAAAGTAAAGAAACTTTAAGAACATAATTTTGGCAAATAAAAATAAAAATAAAAGAATGACATTCGATCAATCAACTTCAATAAAAAACAATGATTTTTTTCAACTGTAATCAAAACAGGCTCAATATTATTATAAATAAATAGATCACATGTATCTAAGCCAGTGCAATGCATAAGAATTTGACATTGAGTATAATACATGCTACTAGTTTTTAATGCTAGTTTATTATCATTCCAATATAAATACTTCAAGTTAATTTTGTTTCCTTCTATAATAGGTATATTTTTCACACTTATAGGACACTGAATTTCTAAGACATTTTCAATGGTCCCATATGTATTAAGAATAATGCCATCTGGACTGGCACACAACCATGGTCGTAAGAAATCAATAACCAATCCATATTTAAGAACTTCTTTTTTGTAATCATTCTTAAAAGTTTCTAAAGCAATAGATTCTGTGCGTTGACCATATGAAACATTTATACTTCCTTGTTTACCTAATTTTACTTCTTTTAAAATCTTCACTGCTAAATTTTTGAGTCCCATTTCAGTCCAATTCCTACAAGTTCTAATTTTATGTGCTTTTACACTAGCTGATAAACGATATTTTCTTAAATCATTCCAAAGTTTACTTTCAGATTGCAAAGTTGTTTTATTGAATACTTCAAAAATGTTAATTTTATTTAAATGAATGTAGTCAAAATAAAACTTATCTTCTTTAGAATTTAAAGGAAAACAAGTTAAGTTGGGTATAACATTCTGTGATTGGCAAAAAAACATTTTGGCAATATGTTTTTTATTTAAATTACTAGTATAGTCAAATTCAATTTTTGTTATTATTTCATCCAAACATGTTTCACATTCTTTATCAACTTCAGCTAGAGATTTCTGTTTTATAATATTGGTAAAACTACAAGGTATACTAAAAATACTACCTTCATTCACAAGGGACTCTAAAGTAACAGGAGTAATATTATCAATTGCTAATTTTGGTTTTTTATTAGGGAAAAGGGCAGCAATGCATTTACCCTTCTTATACTTTTCAGATCCTGCTTTGGAATAGCATCCCCATTGCTGAGGTTCATCAGTTTTTGATGGACCCTCCTTATTACATATAAAATGACAAACTGCAACAATGTGTTTACATTTTGCTCCTTCACCAGCAGGACACTCACAAGATGCATTTGATACATTTCTGGTCAAATCAAGCTAAAATAATTTGAAAACTAGTAGATACATATATTAGAAGAACTTACATAATTTGTAAAAACTTACATCAAAAGTTATTTTCCATGGATTGTTTGTTACTTACCGAAGTTTGCCTAATTACATATCCTACAACTCTTGATAATCCATTTTTTGATTTAATTTCTTGAACGTTAACTACATGTTTACTTTCAAACAACTTTTTACCTTTATTATTCGGAACATTGAAATTTTTACAAACTGGTTGAAAACCGTGTTTAATTATAATGTCACTCATGTTAATTATTAATTAGTATGTCACAAATACAAATTACTAATTATATTATTTACATTATTATCAATATTATCATTTACTAATAATATTACATTTTGTTAATATTGTTAATAATATTAAAAATAGAATATTAATATTCTAATAGATTTATGGCCTATTGCATATTGCGAGGGAAATATTGTTTCCCGGGATTAGTTCAAGCGTTATCCACTAGGGCGCTGTCCATTCCACTATCTGCCCGACGTCTATATGTATTCTAATAATTTTTGAGTCACTATATAAGACTAACTCATGAAAATTTTTGTATTCATAACCTATTTTCAAGTATTTTGACATGGTCAAAAAAATTTTTCCTGTCTAAAACTGGTTTTACGTAAAACTTCCCATTTTCCGTCATTTTTTTGTGGTTACTTCCGTTACGTTACTACCCAACACTGCATTTAAGGTATAATATATAATAACACAGTTACAATTATATTTTAATGACAGATAATAATAAAATCATTAAAAAAGTAGGTATTCAAGTTTTGAGTTGAAAAACATATTATTATGTAATGTAATAATGTAATAATTTATATTAATATAGATAATATACAAATATTATTTATTTTTTTTTTTTTTGAACTTAAAAAAACATCAACAGCAGAGGTTAAATATATATATATATTTTTATAAATAAATTACTCTATATTAGAGATGTGAACGAATTAAACATTAAACAATTTTTTTTCCAAATACCTTACAACTTACCTAACCAATCTTAATCCGTTGACCAAACTTAAATGACAAAATATTTATTTAATAGAAATATTAATTTTTTTTTTTTATTTTGATGGAAAGGGTAGGTTAATCTTTATCACAAACTATGATAGAACTCTAATATAATTCTAAATCTATCCGATTCCAGTCATGGTCTGTGGTTATTATTCAAATGTTGTGCTTAAACTATAATACTAAATATGAGGCGTGCAGTTTCAAAACCAGCGAAAAGCATATTTTTTGAAAACTGGTTTTTTGCATTTTCTAAATTGTCAGAAGTGGTGTAAAAATATTGAACATATAATAAGACTATAACTAGTCTAAACTCTAAACTAACCATGGAAAATTGTAGTCGGTATCAAAATCACCCATCTGGCGATATTTATTTCAAAACCAGCCATAATCGAACACTTTTTTTTTCGTGGCAAAAATACCATATTGTTTTAGGTATGACAGATAATTAAATAGTTTAATTATTTGTAGTTAATAAATTAAAATCAAATAAAGTTTGTTTATAGTAATACATAAATAATTTATTAATATTTTGTTTTTGATTAAAATATTCCCGTGTTAGTTTCAAAATCACCTATATCGCACTGTCAATTTCAAAACCAGCTATCTAGTATCTATATAAAACCAAAAAAAAAAAAAATGTTATGCTTCAAAACTAGCCATATAATGAAATTTGCAACAAAACCAGCTATTTTTAAACTAGAAATGTATATAAATATAACTCTTGAAATAATATTTTTATAGAGCACATATTCATAAACAATAAGTGTGCATTCAAAACCTGTGATTTCATATTTATTACAAAATTATAGAGTAAAATTTTAATGTTTTTTTTTATTCGTTGTTCCTGAAAATTTTTAAAAATTGGTTATCACTGTTTTTGAAACTACAGTCTACACGCCTCATATATAGTACTGCCTACAGAACGGACTTATACTCAGTGATGGCGTGATCTACTGAGTTACTGTAACAGCCATTGTTTTGAAATTTTAGTAATTGGAGTAGTCTACATATTTTATGAATTAATACCTTTAGTTCTGCGTAAATTCATCAAATACCTGATATCTTGGTAGTTTATTATAAAAAAAGTTCAATTTGCAAAACACTGGGTGTTTAAGTTTCCAAGAAACCCTACTAAATCCGCAACTGTGTGTACCTTACTATTAAAGTAACATATAATGATTTAACTAATAATTTTTGAGGTCAACAATTTATGAATTTAGGTAATTTTATTTTTAATAATTTATAGGGAACTATTAAAATGGCTGCAGCTAAAGGTGTGGATGAAATTATTGAAGCTGCTTTGCAGGAAAAGCTTTTGAATGACTATGGAGAACTTCCTCCTTGGTCTTCATTAGCTTGGAAAAAGTCACCGATTTGTTAAATAGTTCAACAGAGTATCAAAAAAAAAAAAAAAAATAGGGACTATCTTTATACATTATTAAGAAATAATCGTTATAATCTATTATCGCAAATAAGAGAAAGGATGAATATTGTTGGTATAGAATCACAGGAACTTAATTATGAAAGTGATGAAGTGACTTTAGATGACAATAATGAAAATGATATGAATGGTAATTTTTTTATTATTTCAATGATTTATTTAGATAGATTTACATTTTTAATGACAAAATATTTTTAATTTTATATTAAGAAGCAATACTAGATAAAGTAGTCGGGGTAGTCCTATAAAATATAATGAATATTGAAGAAAATATATTTTTTCTTAATGCAATACAATATTTGTTTTTAAAACTTAATCTTTTTTAAATATGTAAATGTTTAAATATTTAAAATATTTCATAAATAGCGAAGCAAGAACTAAACCAAAAAAATATATTTTGATGATAGATTTTAGTTTTAAATTATGGTTTAAAGAGGCTGAATTTTCTATTTTCATTTTATATAATTACCAATTTTAACAATAGTTTAGGTATAAATTTCATTATTTCTTATTTAGTTACTTGTGTATTTTTAAATGAAGTTTTACATCGAAATTTTACTTTTTTATATTGAAATATGCTTTACATTTATCAAACATTTATTTATTATGTTATTTTTATACCATTATAATTTCGGCTTAAAGATGTTTAAATTTTTAATTTCTGTATATTAAGTACTCGTATAATGTTTTAACACTCTTAACACAAAAAAATTCAAGCATACAAAATTATTATAGTTTTATTATATTATAATGTTATATAGCTAGTGATTTTTAAAAACTATTAATGTTTTAGACTCATCTGACACAGTCTGCTTTAAAAAAAGATCATATTCTAGAACCACACAGACATTTAAAGTTTCTATTCCATATTCGTCATATAAAAAAAATTAAACCACAAGAAAAACTTCAAAAAACTAAAAAAGGATTGCGTCGTGTATGGAAATTGCAAAATGGATGGGTTGATCTTTTTTTAGATACATTCTTTGAACAGTATGGGCTACCATGTTCTTATAGTATATTATATCATAACGTCACACCCGGATCAGTTATTAACTTTATTTCGTTAAAAGGCAAATGTTCAGAACAAAATTGTCGTGCAACTGTTTTTGGTGATGTAGAAAATATTCCCACACCAGGAAAAAATGTGATAGTAACCTTTATGGCTTTAAATACACTTGATATTAACCACTCAAAAAAAAGATTTTTACGGCAGCCTAAACGAGGGATTATTAGCGAAGAAGTATTGCATAATGGAGCAAGTCAGTGGCGAAGAAATATGGCTGATACTACAATGGACTATGGAGATACAGAGCCACCAAATTTATATAATCATCATGTTCTTACAATGGCTAAACAGGAACATATAAATAGAACTCTCGGTGTTGAAGGTAGTAATCCAATTATGAGCATTGTTACTCTCAAGCATGAAGTTGAACATAAGGGATCAATACATAATATTGGATGTGATCCGTTTTATGTTTTTTACTGGTTACCAACACAAGAATTTATTTATAAGTCAGCAAGTCGTCAAAAGAAGTGGATAACTATGAGTATTGATGCAACAGGATCACTTGTACTACCAATTTTAAGAACTATAAATAAAATTCAATCAGCACACATATTTTTGTATCAAATGGTTGTAGAAATTGAAGGTAAAACTGTACTCATATGTCAACAGTTGTTTGAGAAACAGGATATGTTGTCCATTCATTATTGGATGTCGTGCTGGACAAATATGGGTAATAAATCACCAAATGAATGTATTTCTGATTACTCAAAAGCATTAATTGGTGCTATAACCAGATCATTTTGCAACAGAAAATCCTTTAAAGATTATATAAAAGTATGTTTTGATTATCTAATTGGAATTGAAAATAACCTACCAGAATGTTTTGTACGAATCGATATCGCACATATGGACATATATTGTGTCGATGGAAATGTTTGAAAGTACGGTATGAAGTTAGGGATTTTTATATACGGAGCATTTGTCTGCTCATTCTAGAAAAAGATATAAATCAATTTAAAAAAATATTAGAAATGATCATAACTGTAGCATCGTCGAAGAAGGATGGAAGGGATTGTAATAAAAAAGACACGCTTGCTGAGGAAGATCGAAGACAATTATTAAATCTAATTTCGTCTACTAATAAAATTGATTTACCAGATTTAGAAAATTACGAAATAAATAATTATAAAGGTATAAATAGCAATGAGGACATTTTTGTGTATGACGAACAAAATGAAATATATAACGACACAAACGAAGTAATAAATATAGAAACTTGGTTGCATGACGTAAAGGATAAATCAATTCAAAAATCAAAAGTGGTCGGTAATCACATAAATGGTCTTTTCTGTATGGATGTAGTAAAATCATTAATGAACATTTGTTTTGAATTTCCTTTGTGGTCGGCTGTAATGGTCGACAAATTTTCGTCTCCAAATTTAAGGGCTTCCTCTGCTAGAGTAGAAGGTTACTTTTCTACGTTAAAATCTTCTATAATAAAAAAAAATACTAGAATGCGTGTAGACAAGTTTTTGGTTACACATTTAAGAGCGATACGAGGAGATATAAAAATTACTGGAAGTTTAGTAGATGGTACTTGTAAAAATACAACCATTGTACCTCATATCAAAATGTCTGATAATAATTATTGTTCGCGCCAAGACGATTCGTGCGACTTAATTTATTATTGTTATACAGCGATATGCCAAATCGGCGGGTTAGCGCGATATGCTAATGACCACGACGCCGGCAATCTCCTTGTTATCTCCTTTTTTTTCTAATCATTTGCGATATCATTATTATTATTATTATTATTATAGTATTGCTATTGTCTTTGATTATCGTATTGGTTAATCATCTGTTCTTATATCTCTCTATATTGTTATTATTTTATTTTGTTATTATCATTATTGTCTTGCGGCCAACGCCCTTATTATTATTATTATTATTATTGTTATTGTTGTCGTTCGGTTCGTATACCGTTGATCGTTGTGCTCGTTATTGCAGCGGTTTTGTTTGTTTTATATACTTCGTATTAAAGTCGCATTGAGCGCATCTTCATATTCTTATTCAGTGTTATAATTTTTCGTACCCTTCTACGAATTTTCTTAGTCCGCTAGTGCGGTGAAAATAAAGGTTTTTTGTTCCTGTTTTATCTGTGTGTATGGTGCACAGTATCGTCGTCAGGTATACCATATAACTCTTTGTAAGACCGCCAGCACCCGCCGTGATTTGTGAGAGGCCGTCCAGATCACCAAATCGACCGACACGGCCCGTTGCGTAAGACCGCCAGCACCCGCCGTGGTGTGTGAGAGGCCGCCCAGGTCTTCTAGTCAGCGCCATTCCAGTGACCAGTTCCAGTTTCTCATCGTCTCGAGTCATCGGTAGTTTTAAGTTGGTTTAAGGCCCCTATTTTGTGAGCTTTTTAGTAATTGCACCAAATCGATTCGACCACAGAGCGTCCCTCCCCATAATTAACCTGTTACCTCCTCATTCCCGTGTAGTCCGTTTCCCTTCTTTGTCGTCGTTATCATAGTGCACATTTAATTGCCTATCCAGTGTTGCTCTAAGGCTGAGTCAATTAAGTTGTCTATCCATCGCTCCGTCGAAACCATATTGAAATTGTTGTTTTCGGATCATACCGAGTGGTTCTTTGAAGGCCCCACAGTGTTGGGCGCATACAATTATGAAACCGAAGAAGATGATATTATTAAAGAAACCATAACAAACGAATGTACAGAACATTTTACAGACTCTAGTAATACTAGTCGCTGTTCAACTCCAGAAGAAACTATAATTGAGAATTGGAAGAATAAGGCAAGTTCAGTTTTTCAAGAAAAAAAAGAATTGCAGCAAAGTAAAAAGTCTTTATATTTAGAAATACACCCGGAAATCCGATCAAGGCTCAAAGTTAACCATAATATTAGCAAGCATAGATTAAGTTTATTAAAAAATGGATCTTTAATGCGACCAATAATGATTGGCCAAAAACAAAAAAAAAAAAAGTTGCCGCATTATTAATACTTGTGCTTTTGACTCAATTCTACAAATAGTGTCTACAGCATACATGGACTCATTAGATTACGCAAGTTATGTAAATGAAAGCTCGTGTTTGACTTTAAATCTGGCTATTCGGTTAGTTGAACAAGGTGCCACGAGTAAACTATACGAAGAACGTTTATTAATACTAAAAGATTATTGTACAAAAAACCAGCGTATAAATGAAATCATTGAATATTATATTCAATATAATTCAATATAATTCAATATTATATGCAGAATCCAATGTTGCAAGTTTGATTGAAAAACTTTTTGCAAAAGCTCCAAGTATTTATCAGTATCATACTTGCAATAATGATAAATGTGGACAATCTATAGCCAATACAACATTAATGCCTATCGATCAGAGTAAATTAATTTCAGATAAATTTAAATTCTAAAAAATAAGTATTATAATAAATAAATAACATACACTTTAATTAGAAATAATATATTCATTGGGTATTTTATATATTCTTAGGTTCTTTTAGAGATTTACAGAAGGCTATTAATATGATCCCATCTCAACTTAGTGGATATAGTAGAAAATGCTACAGAGATGGATGTTCAGGAATAATTTCTGTTATTAAAGATATAGGACATCATTTATTCATTGAAACAAATATAAACATAAGTGGACAAGAACGGGAAATGACATACAACTTAATTGATATACCGCTAAACATAAAAGTAGAAAATTACAGGTAAACATATCTTATTGTTATAATAGTACAATATTTCTGATACATATATAATAGATAATAGTCAAGGTTGAACTTAGTAAATGTACTAATAAAGAATGTATTTAAAATATATAAAATATAAAAATCATATTCTACCTAGAGAAGTTCTTTTTAAACCCTTTCAGTCCCGATTAATGATCTCATAGAAAAAAAATTAATATGTTCTTTACACTAACTCAATATTTAAACATTAAAATTAATTAATGAATTTAATGTAATAAAAATCTTGCTATATTGGATTATTTCATTATTTATTATTATTTACATAGTTGAAATTTTATTTATTTATTTTTTTTATTGTAGTTTCAGATTTATTGCTGTGATTGAATATATTCAACCAACAATAGGGAGTATGGGTCACTATGTGTCTTATGTGTACCGTGCAACCGGGTTTTGGGAACTGCATGATGATATTGGTCGAAAAATTAAAAGACTTAGTTGTATAAAAAATATTAGTGTTACTCCACATATATTATATTTTATTCGAAATTAATAGTTTTCGTAAACATTTTTTTATAAATTGATTGATAAGTTTATTGATATATTATTATTATTTTCATATTTTTTAATTGAATAGGTGCCAATTTTATTTTTATCAACCAATAATATTATTATAATTCATTTTTAACTATACAACCGAGATGGTGTCTTATGTTCAAATGTAACTATTATTATTAAATTTAAACTGTTATTGACAATAAAAAAAAATTATCTCTTTATTAAGTCTTATCTTTATATCTACTTTGAAATCCCTCTACAGGTGACAAAAATGTCCAACAAATTTTCGGAGTGGTCCAACAGTGTCCAATAAATGAAGGTCGAACTTTTTTATAAGGGTGAAATTTTGCTAACATGAAGTTGTGCTGTTGGCAGCACAATTTTATAATATCTCTACAAGCGACAATAATGTCCAACAAATTTTTGGAGTGGTCCAACAGTGCCCAACAAATGAAGATTGAACTTTTTTGTAGGGGGGAAATTTTGCTAACATGAAGTTGTGCTGTTGGCAGCACAATTTTAAAATATCTCTACAAGCGACAATAATGTCCAACAAATTTTCGGAGTGGTCCAACTATGTCCAACAAATGAAGGTCGACCTTTTTTATAGGCGCGAAATTTTGCTAACATGAAGTTGTGCTGTTGGCAGCACAATTTTAAAATATCTCTACAAGCGACAATAATGTCCAACAAATTTTCGGAGTGGTCCAACTATGTCCAACAAATGAAGGTCGACCTTTTTTATAGGGGTGAAATTTTGCTAACATGAAGTTGTGCTGTTGGAGTACAGTTGGCAGCACAAAAGTGTCTAAAGCTCAAACTTCAAAAATAAAGTCCAACAAAGTCTGGGAGTTATCCAGCAATGTCCAACAGGTTATTAACAAGTTTTTTGGATGTATTGTATAAGTTTCTGTCATAGTTGTGCTGCTAACTTTATAAGGGTGCATAGGGATGGCAAATTTTGTCTCAACAACCATATAGGTATCGAAAAGCCTATATATCGTCGAATAGTATCGATGTTGATGTATATCGTGATGATAATATCGATAAAACAATATCTACTTTTAATTATATTATTACAGTATTACAGTAAGTTACTGACATCAAAATTGATAATATGAATATTGGTGTTACAGATTTCATATTAAATGTGTATATCTATAACAATAATATAATATATTACAGAGTACAGTTATACAGAAAACTAATCTTAACTCTTTTGTATGATGATAGGAAGTTAGGTATGCCGATAATTTAATAAAGTAGGTTTCAAAATTATTATAATTTACTTTCATTTTATTAAAAATATATCATTATTCATTAGGTATTTAGGTATACATCGAATTGTGTAACATACACCATGTAAGATCAGGTTTGATTCGTCTTATATAAGAAGTAGATTACTGTGCCAATAATTAATTTATGTTTATTGAAGTGTGAGTTGTGTGACCGCAACCTGAAACACATAGCTAAAACATAAATAAACCATAATTGAAAAGACAAATATTCTTATTAGGCATGGATTTAATCTTTCAACTTTTTAATAACAAGAAAATGAGAACAAAATATACTTTGGTAGAAAATAAATTTAAAACTTTCAGTGAGAATCTAAATTAGTTATCACTATAACAATATCATTAAAAACTTTTTAATTAAAAAAAAAAATATGATACAACTTTTTAATAAATAACAATTAAAATATGAATATGAATATATTTTAATATATTATAGTAATTTATTTGATGGAAAACCAATCTTCTTCGCTTAAGGAACTCATAAAAACTAGCTTGTTTAGTCTTTTACCTGTCAATCTATTTCTCTTTTTGTTTAGAATTTGGCCAGTTTTAGAAAAAAGTCGTTCTGATGGAACCGATGTAGCTATAATTGACAACTATTCTCTTGCAATTTCAAATAAATTAGGATGCATTGATCTAATAATATCCCAAGCTTCAAGCGGATTGGTATTTATTGGCACCACTGGCTTGGTTAAATAATCATTTAACTATTAATTCAAATAATAAAGTCAATATTAAAATTCTGAAAAATTAAATCATTGGTAGTTTTACCTCTTGATCAACCGGCATAGTTCTGTATTCAATTTATGAAGATACTACTGTTGTATGATATGACCATATGTCAAATGATTGATTGTTTGATGTACTCAATTCAGAACTTGTAATTGGTTCAATTTCAACAGACTGTTAATTTTGTGTAGCAATTAGCAATCATTTTATCTTTCCAATAGCTCTTTGGCAATTAACAGGGTCTTGGAAGTGAAAATTTTTGAATCTGAAGCAAAAAAAAATATTATGTTTACATTGTAATTGTTTGCTTATTGACACAATTATTGTTACCCGGGGTCCAATATTGTGCTGATTGGAACATCATTAAATAGCTCAATTTCATTAAAATGTGTGTATAATTGACCAAGGATGTTTGAACGTAGTGATTTTCCCACCGTTGTAGTAGTTGTCATTTGATTGATCGCAGAGTTAACACATTTTATTAATGGTAGCATACAACTTATAGTAGGATATTTATCATCAGATATTTTTTTAGTTAAATCTTCTAAAGGTTGTAGTAAATTTTTAAATTCTTTAAGTGTATTTACCTCTCTGGTATTTAGACAATCTGGTACTTTTTGTTTCTCCAACAAAATATTAGAAATAATTTTAAACAAATTTAAAAATCTGTCCACCATATAGTACAAACTGTTCCAACGTGTTTTAACGTCTAAGATCATTTTAAGCATATTTCCTTCAGGTATTCCTAAATTTAATAATATACGTGTAATATACTAATCATAGGTCATAGTTCTATGACTAATTCTAATAAAGTAATAGGTACAAACCATTGTCGTATACGTCGATTACTCGGACGTATACCAAAATAAAGTTAAACACAAAATAACGCAAAAGAACTTTATTTAAACACGACGTCCGGTGGTGATCGAGTCACACGATCACCACCACTGACCCCCTTTGCTGTCTTGGCCATCTCGCTTATATATTACACTTACAATCGAATTACTATCGATTGTTTTACATTTTTCTATTACTACGTTAAATTTACAGTTTATAGACACTATGACACTATGATTATTATGTACTATTGTTATTTTAACCCGATTAATAAATTATTAAACAAATTTATTTACATTTCTTATTATTATATCTTGCTTACTATGCTAACTGTAATATAAAGTTTACTGACACTGAATTGCACAATTGTTATTTTAACCTATTTGTGTGAATAATTAAGTATTGCTTAACTTATTGAATTTTGCTGTTTTACTTATTATCTATAGTTTTTCTTAACTTATTTCTTACGTACTAACATCTCTTATAAAATATTCATACATATAATACAACACCATCATTTGCTTGGTATTGCCTTTATTCATCACTGATATTTACAATGTTTTTTACATATTTGACGATACTTCTTACTTTTTCAATCAACTCATTTAAATTTTCACAGTTATCAATTGAATGGTTAGCAATTAAATTAATAGTATGAGCAAAACATGAAATAAATTTACGTACACCGAATGTGGTTTTTGCAGCTTTCTTTATTTTTGCACCTACAAACATGCATTAAAAAAGATATAGTTAAATAAATAAAAAGTTAAGTATTATTATTTACCACTATCAGTGACAATTGCAATTATTTGTGATTTATTTAACCCCCATTCAATTAACAGCTCTTCAAAAATCTGACTAATGTAGTGAGATGTATGAGAATTGTTGAGTTCGTACCCTAATGTTCCTAAATAATTTACATTTATATTTTATAATAATAACCATTATTTTACATGGGTCTTTAAAATGTTTTTAAATATTACCAGATACAAATGTATTGTTTTCTAAAAAATGTATGGTAACACCGAGATAATCTTCATTTGGATATCAGTCCAAATATCTGAAGTTAGACTTAAATTTTTTTGTTTTTGGAGTCTATGTTTAAACTTGGTGGATAAATACTTGTATTTTTTATCTAAGTTATTCTTTATTATGTTTCTGGAAGGAATAACATAAAGAGGACATGCCACTTTTAAAAAGTATTTAAAACCAGTGCCGTCGACTGTTGAAAAAGGCACACTGTCTTTGCATATGTAGTATATCAGTGCCTCAGTTATTTCAGCGTTTTTTACTCCACCAACTGTAAAAGTGTAAGTACAAAATAAATAACTTTATGTTATATAGTGAAACAAAAATTTGAAAACTTTAAATTCTGTCTCAATTAAAAATGATAATTAAAAAAGTTAACTAAATAAACTCATTATTATTTACATAAGACATACCTAACTGTATATTAAGTACCTAATCTAATTTAAAAACACATTATGGTTCCTGAATTTATTAATATATTTATAAGCAATTAATTATTGTATTGGCATAAAATATTCATTAATACATTTTAAATAAGTTACCTTTCACGGATGACACATAATTCATTGCCTTGTCAATTGATGGTTGAGTGATTTTTGTAGGAAAATCATTAGTACTAGTTTTTTTACTACCACTAGCGACAGAAATGCTTTCATCAAAAATTAAAGTTGATGTTGTACTTGAAATCTTAAAAAAGATAATTATGTAGATAATAAATATGCTTTTAAGCATAAAATGGGTACATTATTATTTATTATTCATAATTGAGATATACTTACAGAACCAGGATCATCAACATTATTTTCATCGACGCATTTTTCCAAAACATCAGTTTTCAACCTTGATGTTATTGACGTTACTGTTTTAGTTTTATGGACATTATTCAGATGAGAGTGCAAATTCGAAGAATTTCTTGCTGTTGGACATATTTTGCCACATATTTTACATTTCGCAGTCAATTTATTGATTTTATCAAAATGCATCCAAACTTTACTTATCTTGGCCATATTTTTACAATATTGCAAATACTGAATATAATAAAATAAAAGTCAGAAATTCAGAATAGTCAGAATGTGAAATACCCAAAAAACTGAAAAGAATGATATGCACTACTACTAGTCCGAAAAATGATAAGTGGTTAACGGTTTCCTGATTAGGAATTTGAAACAAAATGCCATTCACCATTATAATATACATTACCAAGTATAAGGTCTATGTTCACGATAACCCTGGTATATCGAATGCATTTATCGATAAGCGATAAATATCGTAACACTATATCGATGAAAAATTATCGATATATCGTTTCTAAATATCGATATTTGCGATATATCGATATATCGTTGCCATCCCTAGCCGTGCACTCTTGGTACCCTGGGATGGTCGGACGGTTATTACTATGTCCCCAAAAGGGCTGTGCACTCTAGATTAATTTTCATCGTATTCAAAATTTTTTGGGCTTTCATAATGTATAGGTTTAAGAGTGCGTCACCGACCGAAACACGGTCGGAAAAATCAAAAACCGCGAATGGATCGTCGTACCGCGGCCGTGTACTAATAAATGCACAAAATAAATTACATAGGTAAGGTTATAGATTCATTAGTTTTTTTATACTTAATATAAATAGTATATATAAATAGTATAATAATTAATAATTAATAAATAATTATATAAAACAAATTTCTGCATACTTTGTTGTATTCCCGTTTTTTTTTTTGTGCATATTGCATGCATACTTTGCCAATTTTACTTCCTAAAACTTCCCATCCATAATTATTACTATGTTTAAGGTGATTTTCATGGCGTCATCTTGTGGTTAACGGCAATATAGATGGCATGCGCCCGGATTATAATAAAAAAGCAACCGTGCTTACAAGGTTTCTTATCACTAGATTTTGGTACCCTAGCTTTGGTACCTCAACTTCACACACGTTAAATCTGTACCCTATAGTTATTACATACTCATCGTTGCTTGTTGGCTGTCGGTATGTCAATATTATAATTAGGACTGGGATTTTGATGCAAAAGCATCTTTTATTCTGGTGTTTTGAAACGTTACTCATTGCTTGGTAAGTATAAAATGAATGTTTTGGGTGATATTGTTTTAAATTAATCTTTATTTGTATATTTTGACAAAATTAACCATAAATGCGTTGTTTGACGATTTTAGTGCATTTTCTTAATTTTTAGAGCATTTTTTACAATTTTGTTCATAAAATGAACGAAAATTGTTGTGATTAACAACAGTTAAAATCATTACATTAAAATCTATAAAATAATATAACACATTATGCAATATGCGATTCTCTTGCAGAGTTCATAATATAGAGTTTAATGTTTTCCCATACATTTTTTTGGAAATATCAGCTATTTTTATATTTTTCGTGAATATTCTAGATGTATATCTCTGTAGTCGGCACAATACCCACATGATAGACACGACGCTGAGACTGTACAATATGATAAGACTGACCAATGCGTATCTATCATAGAGAATATTCTATTATTTTATAAAACATAATATATATATTGTCTATAGTGTATAAATAAATCGACGATTATCGTGTGGAGTGCGGAGCGTCTTACAAAATAATTACTATTTACTAATCGACCATTGACGCGTTGTTAATGTTGTTGACTTGAGGACGTTTTATTTTGTGTATTTAAACATTTCAATTTTGTTTAAACCGTTTTTGTTGTGTGTATCCAATGCATCTGTACTTCCCGCATGGCACTAGAATTACCCAAGGAGATCCCCGGTAATCCGGAACTGGAGTATTGGTTAAGTAATAGGAAATTCAATACTACTCCCGTTATATTCCTAATGCCCTGTCCTATGACAATCCTACTTCGGATAACCTTGGCATATAATGTTTAGGCATTCCTAGGATACTATTTTCAGTCCAAAATCAATCCTATGGTTATCCAATAGGCAGCGCCCATTCATAGGTGGATTAATTTGTAATTAATATGTATTATATTTAATTACATCATTACATATATATATATATATGATAAGCTACGAAGACTTCAGCTCTAATATTTAATAATTTGGGGGTTTTTGAAAATGTTTGCTCCCCATTTTTTGGCTACCAGCCCACCAAGATTTTTTCAGTAGCTCGCCGGTTCAATCTAGGCCCACTATAGGACATAATTTGGTTAAATTTCAAAACTAGCTTTAGACAACATTGAGTAATCAACAATAAACGAATTAGGAGCTGTAAAAATTAATAATAATAATCATAATATATGTATATTATTTTTATTAGAATAAATTATAAGTAAATTTAAAAAAAAAAAACTTTATAACTGTAAGTATCTTAAGAACAATTAATAATTTTAAAATAAAACTTCTTAGGAATTAGCCTCTTTTCTTTTCATCCTTTCTTTTAAATGGCGCAACCAACTACTAGTTGTTTTAATAACAATATCATCCATAGGTATAGTTATTGGGACATTTCTTTCTTCCAGTTTCTGTGAAATTATTTTATGAATATTATATTATTATATACTGTTATATTTTAATGTCAACACAAAATGGTAACACTGTATTAGTAAAATTGTGTTGATAACGTTTTTTTCATATTTGTCATTTTTTCCGTATTATTCATGATATATAATAAAAATGTGATTTGTAAGAGTAGTGTTTTTTATCCTAGTAAATCTAAATTGTTATATAAGATACAACAAATTTGGCAACGAAGATGGTGAAGATGGTAAATCCGCAGATTCGGAAACAAATGCGTCAAACATTGTATCTGGTAATAACTTGGGAAATAACATGGCGGCATATGTTAGACTTAACCACATGTCATTTGATCACCGTTCTGGTGAATGGAAAACTTTTAAATTAAAGTTAACAAATAGTTTCATTGCTGGTGATGTTTCAAGTGACCTCAAAATGAAAGCCATTTTAATAACTGTGCTAAGTGACGAAACGTTATCCTTACTCGCAAGTTTATGTGTGCCTTTGGACATTGAAACAAAATCTTTCAATAATCTAATCAAATTATTAGATGCACATTTCACGCCTGTAAAATCGTATTTTTCTGCCAGATATGAATTTTATAGAGCGGAAAAAAATCCTATGGAAACGGTTGCAGAATGGGCTGCTCGAGTACGCACCTTATCCATACCTTATGGTTTTGGTACTGAACTAAATATTGTTTTAAGAGACATTTTCACCCTTGGTCTTGATAAATAATTTAAAGAACTATTATTTGAAGAAGATGCCACAAACAAAATTGTCACTATGAACAAAATGATGGACATTGCTCTTGCTAAGGAAATGGCCAGTAAAAACGCTGCAAAAAATAATCAAGAACCAAATGAAGTAAACTTTATAAAAGGAAATAAATTTACCCACGTGAAATCCACCAAGAAGACAATCAATAAACAATATTCAAAAAATTCAAAGAAGGATCAAGCTGGCGAAACTCACAAACAGAAATGTCAAGTATGCGGTCGTCAAAACCATAAATTAAACGATTGTAAGTACAAAGGTTATACATGCAATTTATGCCATTTAGTGAGACATTCAGCTCCTATGTGTAAAAATAAAAATAAATTTAATCAAAAAAATATAACTTACAATACTCATTATTTAGAAAATAAAAGTAATAGTTCTGATGACGATGACATTTTTTTGGAAGTATCAGACAATTTCAAATTAATTTCTGAACCTAATGAAACAGTAGAACCTTTAGAATTAAATGTACAACTAAATGACATAAACATTAAATTTCAAATTGATACAGGTAGTTGCATTCTCTTGTAAGTGAAAGTTGTTATTTAGAAAATTTTAGTCACATTAAATTAAATGAAAATGATATTATTTTAAAAGATTATATTGGCAAGCATTTTAAACCTTTAGGAAAACTTAATTTAAACTTTGAATGTAATTCCAATAAAGGCCAAATTGATTTGTATGTTATTAAAAATGGAGGACCTCCACTTATTGGTAGGAATGATTTTCAAAAACTAAACCTGTCTATAACTCAAGATGTTAATGATGTTAATTTGTTATATACTAACGATGAACCTAAAGATATAAAATCATTATGTCAAACGTACTCTAAGGTCTTTGAAAAAGGTTTAGGCACTTTCTCAAAATATAAAATTACTCTTTTTGTAGACCAAAATTGTACACCAAAATTTTTTAAACCCAGATTTGTACCCTTTGCGTTAAAAAACAAAGTTGAAATTGAAATAAATAGATTAGTTAAGAATGGTATTTTAATTCCAGTTGAACATTCTAAATGGGCAACACCTGTTGTTCCAGTTCTTAAACCAGATAATACAGTCAGATTATGTGGGGATTTTAGTGTAACTTTGAACCCTGTCTTACAAGGAACACAATACCCTTTACCAAAATTGATTATTTATTCGCAAAAAATACTAATGGTGTTTATTTTAGCAAAATTGATCTCAAAGATGCATATGCACAGTTAATTTTATCTGAAGAGTCTAGAAACCTAGTTGTAATAAATACACATTTAGGGTTATACGCTTTCACTAGGCTACCATATGGCATTAATTGTGCTGCTAGCATATTTCAACGAGTCTTAGAACAAACTATTGGGGACATGGATGGTGTCACAGTTTTTCAAGATGATACATCTATATCTGGTAAAACTAGACCAGAACATAATAGTAGATTAGAGTCTGTGTTAAACAAACTTAAAAATTCTGGTTTAAAAGTTAAAGTTGAAAAGTGTAAATTTCTTAAAAATTCCATTAAATATTTGCCATTTGAGTCATATTTTGGATAGAAACGGTATACATAGATAGCACTGAGGAACATATTAAAACCATTAAAAATGTTAGGGTACCTACTTCTTTATCGGAGTTAAAAAGTTTTTTAGGTATGGTTACTTATTATATCAAATATATACCCAATTCAGCTGAATTTTTAGAACCACTGTATAAACTGACTAGAAAGGAAGAGGATTTTATTTGGTCTAATAAATGTAATAATGCTTTCAATAAAATAAAAAAACTGCTTATTTCTAACAGAGTTTTAGCTAATTTTGATTCTAAATTACCATTAAAATTAACTGTAGATGCACCTAGCATTGCAGTTGGTGCTATTTTATCACATGTCTACAATGACAATACAGAAAGACCAATAGCATTTGCATCACACCTATTAACAAAAGCTGAGCAAAAATATCCAAAGTTAGAAAGAGAAGGGCTAACAATTATTTTTGGAGTTAAAAAATTTCATGATTATCTATTAGGAAAACATTTTACTTTAGCAACTGATAATATACCCATAGCACACATTTTAAATCCAAATAAGGGCATTCCCACTATTGCTGCAAATCGTTTACAGCGTTGGGCTTATATTTTGATGGCTTACAAATTTAATATTAAATAGGTTTCCACTCATAATAATCCAGCTGATTATTTATCTAGATTATTTTAGAGTTTTTTATAAATGATGAATCAAATTGGATTTTAGACTGGTTCATAATTAAAAAAGCGACTAGGTCTGATCCTATCATTTCAAAAACCATTGATTATGTTTCTAATGATAATTGGCAAAATGATTCTAATAAAGATCCAAATATAATACCTTATTTTAAAAGAAAAAATGAGTTAACTATAGAACAAAACGTTTTAATGTGGGGTTGTAGAGTAATAATTCCTGCCAAGTTTAGAAATAAATTGTTAGATCAGTTACATGAATCACATCAGGGTATAACAAAAATGAAAAGTTTGGCTAGAGCCTATTTTTGGTGGCCTTTACTAG
Organism: Aphis gossypii; assembly: GCF_020184175.1. Taxonomy (NCBI): domain Eukaryota; kingdom Metazoa; phylum Arthropoda; class Insecta; order Hemiptera; family Aphididae; genus Aphis; species Aphis gossypii. The sequence continues at coordinate 50,884 of NW_026083171.1, forward strand.
ATGGTGAAATTGAAAAGTTAACTAGTAGTTGTGAAGTATGTTGTGAAAATAGAGCAATCCCTCCAAAAGCAATTCTAAAACCTTTTAAATGGCCAACTAAACCTTGGACGAGAATCCACATTGATTTTCTAGGGCCAGTTTTCGGTCAAGTTTTTTTTGTTTTAGTTGATGCCACATCCAAGTGGATTCAATGTTTCAAAGTAAATTCTCTTAACACTAGAACAGTCATAAAGCATTTAATTGAAGTTTTTTCTAGATTTGGTCTACCTAAATCAATTACATCTGATGGTGCTAAATGTTTTTCTAATGAAGTTTTCCATTCATTTTTAAAAATGTATGGTATCATACATATAGTTGGAGCCCCTTACCATCCGCAAAGTAATGGTGCTGCTGAAAGTGCTGTAAAAATAATTAAAAATTTTTTATTAAAAAAATTATAAAAATTCCTGTTAAATCTGATATAGATGTTGAACTGAGTAAATTTTTGTTTCAATACAGAAACACTCCTCATACTACCACAAAGGAAACTGCTACTAAGGTTCTATTAGGTAAGTCAGTAAGATTTATTTTTGATCTACTCTAACCATAAACTGACGACATAGTCCTAGGTAAATAAATTACTCAAATAAAAAATAGTGGAAGGAGAGATGTTACCTTTGGTACAAATGAAAAAGTGTTAGTAAGGGATTATAGATCTCCAAGTTCCAAGTGGAAAACAGTTGTAGTAACAAAAATATTAGGTACTAGAAACTATCAAGTCATCACAGATGAAAATCACATTTGGAAACGTCATGTAGATCAAATGTTAAAAATTAAACAACCCAATCATGAACAAATTTCTAATACTAACGCTGATTCAAATAATAATAATTATAAAAGTTCAATTTCTGAAACTACCTTAAATACCACCAATAACCAACAAAGACCTAAGAGAACTATTAGGAAACCTGCTTAATATTATCAATAATTTTTTTAGATAAATTGTACATTTGTTTCATTTTTGTATTGTTATTTACCAACACTTTTATAATTATATAATATTATTTAATATTCTGTATTCAATTTATCATGTTCATGTTATGTTATTATGTATATTTATATATTATAATATATACATGTTTTATATTTTTTATTATTATTATGTTATTATAAGTTTTCATTTATAATATAAAATATTAAATTTTCATATTATATTCATTTTTATTTTTAGTGGTGATGTGTTATATTTTAATGTCAACACAAAATGGTAACACTGTATTAGTAAAATTGTGTTGATAACGTTTTTTTCATATTTGTTATTTTTTCCGTATTATTCATGATATATAATAAAAATGTGATTTGTAAGAGTAGTGTTTTTTATCCTAGTAAATCTAAATTGTTGTATAAGATACAACAATATACAATTTAACTATTTATAATAAATAATAATTATTACTCACCACAAATAACACGAAATAATTTTAATGTTTTTATTGACAGTTTAGGTTCATTTTCAAAACATTTATTTATTTTACCGGTGTTGCATGCCAGTATCAGATTTGAATCCAAATGATTAATTTGAATGAAAGTTAAACTTAATAACGTAATATGTTTTATTGCATACAAACAAAATACATGTAACAAATTAAATAAGTGGCTGAGTGACGTGAAAGTGCTCAGTTGTTGATAGCTTTGGTACATCTGCCGTTGCTGGTCTTCGGGCTCCCTTATATATTGTGGTGCGTCTCTTGTTTACGTCGTGTTGTCGCCTTCTGGGCGAAACCAGGTGTCCTTGTTGTTGTTGTTGCAAATTCGGACACGAATTTGAGAATGTGCAATAACATCTCAAATGCATCATTAGTGTTCTGTAATTATTGGTGCGCTTACTATCCCGACACGTGTCATGGTCATAGTAGCATCCGCATTACCCTTGACACGAGGCATGGTCATACTAACTTAGCCTTGTAATCTCGTAGATATCTTATAGATATCTCGTAGCCCATAACACCGGTTATTGTGATATTTGTTCCTAAAGAATTTGTAAATAAATTGTCCAGACAGGTTTTTACAAAAGTACCAATATCTGATCCTCCGTACATCGAAATAATTTTTGACTGCAATTAACACAAATTAAATATATTTATACAATAAAATTCAGTAAGTAAATATTAGTTTAAAGTTATCTTACCAAATATTGGTAAAATGAATCATCATTAAGAAGGCCTTCAATATAATCAAGATCGTCATTGTCTTTTAATGGAAATTGTTTGTAATGGATAGAATGTTCATTTTCAAGTGACTTATCAGGGCAATTATTACCATTGACTGCTAATACAAGTTGGCTGCCATGAGCATCATATTTGATGCTCAGCCGTTTTTCTTCCATTGCCACACAATAATACCAGTTTTTCATCCATGTTGCCATGACATTTTTTTTTGATAAACTTATGATATATTTGTACTTTCTGGCATACAATTGATAGTAGAATCTAACTATGATAACAGTTTGTGGATTTAAAGTGAGATCCAAATATGATGCTCATGGCCCATAGTGTCGAATTTATAATATTTTTTTTTAATGAGCATCAAGATATGGGCTTACTCTTATCATGGAAAATATCGAAACTAATAATAGAACTCTACCGAACATAAATAATATAATAGATTATTCTGTGATAATATTATGAACACATACTTTTTTTTCGTGTTTCAAATAGTTTCAATGAAGTTTATTGCGGTGTAGTCATGATATTATAATATTTTTTTGTAAATTTATATCGAATAATACTCTTGAATTATGAACCCTGATGAAATAAATGAAGTTCTCGACTACTCAGATGATGATAATTTTGGTTCTGACGATGGTTTTTCGGGTTTTGATGACACTGATGATGATCCTGATTTTCGAATCGATTTGGTAAGTAATTTTTATAAACAATTTTTTTTATTTAAAATTTTTATACTTTATAAAGATGTGTTTGTTGCTATCGTTATAAATTCTTGTGTTGATAATTAGGATGATTCTACACACTCAGTCAACAACTCTGGTAGTGATTTTGAATCAAATTTCAACTTATTAGATTCAAATGAAGAAACACCTCAACTTCCTGCTTCATCAACACCAGTTTTTCAAGGATCAAATATAAGAGTTACATCTACGGTTCACGATTATGGCAACAATATAATATGGAGTGATATTATGCAAAGTAATAATTTAGTATATAATCCAACAGGTCAAGTTGTTGGTATAAATCCTGACCTTATTGAATGTTTAACTAATGGCAGTCCTTATGATTTTTATTCTTTATTTGTTGATGATACTTTAATTGATATGCTGGTTTTAGAAACAAACAGGTAAGCTTCTCAAATAATTAGTACTCCTCATAAGTCAAAATCTCGTTTAACTCGCTGGGAAAATGTTACAAAAAAAGAGATGCTGACTTTCCTTGGTATTTGCATGTGGATGGGTTTAACGACATTTCCTTCTATTGCAAGTTATTGGTCAAAAAAAAAAAATGTATCGATCCAGTATTCCTCAATACATGTGTAGGAATAGATTTGAGCTACTCCTCATGTGATTGTTGTCTGATGTTATTTACAAAATTATCATAGTTGTCTACATCATTGGCATCCATGACAACAATACTAGCTGATAAATCATCATATTCATATCTTATTTCACTATTTATATTACCCAGGATGTCTTCAATATGTTGAGTAGTTATATGTTCAATTTCCTCAGTGTCATTGTCATTTTGTACATTTAGTACATCAACATTTCCCCCAGGGGAGCACTATCTAGTGCGACGGGTTTTGCGAATCCAGGGCTCTGAACTGTACTGACTTTAATTAGTTGGTACTGTTCTCCCTACTCTAACCTTAATTGGTTGGAGTAGTCTGGTCATCCAGTTAGTGGGTTTAGCGCAGGGCTAACAACCCTGCCTTAGAAAACAATATTGTTCAGGATCTATCAATAAACTTGCCTCGGAACCGTGGAGCTTTGGAAAATAAGACAGGAAAATGGAAAAATGGCTTATCTTTTGGAACATGGAACATCCGCACACTTTTTAAACCTGGAGCAGTACAATGCTTAGTTGAGGAGACGGAGAGGTATGGGCTAGGAGTGGTGGCCCTACAAGAGATAAGGTGGAACGATAACGGAACTCTAGATATTCAAGACACAACGATCTTTTATGGCGAATGTAATAAACATCGTCAATTTGGAACAGGCTTTGCAGTACATAAATACTTAGTACCATCAGTAAGGGAATTCAAAAGCATTAACCCAAGGATATCAGTACTAACATTAAAAGCACATTATTTCGATATTACATTCGTGAATGGGCATGCACCCACAGAAGAAAAAACACAAGAGGAGAAGGACAAATTCTACCATAATTTGGAACACACGCTAAATGAAATCCTACGAAGTAGAATTAGGATAGTCCTAGGAGACTTTAATGCCAAGTTAAGGAAGGAGAACATATTTAGATCAACGATTGGTAACCACAGCCTTCACGATATAACTAGTGAAAATGGACTCAGACTTATAGACTTTGCATGTGGTGGGGGACTTATTGTGAAGAGCACAATGTTTCCACATAAAGATATCTATAAAGGTACATGGAAGGCACCGAGTGGAAGATATGTCAGTCAGATTGACCATGTCCTGATTAATACTAGGTTCAGAAATTGTATACATGATATTAAAACAGTCAGAGGAGCTGACTGCGACTCAGACCACTACCTAGTTAAAAGAAAACTGAAGGTGAAACTCAAGAAACTGACATCTAAAAAAGGAACGTTAGTGGACAAATATGACGTGAATAAGCTAAAAGATACTAATATATGTAGAAATTTCAAGCAAAAATTACATGAAACAATGAACAGTTGAAACATAAATCAAGAAGAGACAATTTATGCTAAATGGAAAGCGGTTAAGGATGCTATAAAAACGACCACAGTCACAGTAATAGGCAAACAAAACAGGACAAGGAAACCGTGGTTCAACAACTCCTGCAAGGAAGCATTTAATAGAAGGAAAGAAGCCAGGACCCAAATGCTCAACAATCCCTATAATAGAGAGAAAGTGATGGCATACAAAGAATGTGAAAAGGAAGCAAATAATATATTTAGATATGAAAAACGGAAATATACAATAGATGTATTAGAGGAAGCTGAAATTGATCACAAAGTAAATAGAACTCGACAATTATACCAGAAGATAAATTCAATTAGAGGAGGGTATAAAAAACATGAAAAGTTCCTTAAAAATGACGATGGGTCCCTTGTGACAGAACAAGACAAGGTATTGGAAAAATGGAGACAATATTTTGGTTTATTACTTAATTGCGAAAACCCAGTCAATACATTTGCATGGATGCCAACAGAACCTAATGATACTGATTGTCCGCCTCCAAGCAAAGAGGAAATATTACAACAACTTAATAGGCTAAAAAACCACAAAACTCCTGGGGAAGACGGGATCCAAGGAGAAGTACTAAAGAACCTGGATGACGGAACAATAAATAGAATGCATAGTATTATAGAGAGTATCTGGCATGAAGAAAGACTTCCGGAGGATTGGGGCACCGCATTAGTGTGTCCTATTCACAAAAAAAATGATCCACAAGTATGTAGTAATTATAGGGGTATAGCATTACTAGATACAACGTATAAAGTCCTAGCATATTGTATACTGGATAGAGTAAGGCCAATAGCAGAGACTTTACTTGGAGACTATCAGGGAGGCTTTAGGCCGAATAGATCTACAACGGATCAGATTTTCGTAATAAGACAGATCCTCCAAAAAAGTTGGGAGTATAATAAGGATGTACACATATTGTTTGTAGATTTTAAAAAAGCCTATGATTCTATCCATAGAGAAAGCCTTATAAATATACTCAAAGAATTTAGATTCCCAAGTAAAATTGTAAGCCTCATTGGAGCCAGCATCAACCAGACGGATATAAAGGTTAAGATAGCGAACACAACATCTCAGCCTGTGAGGGTGACGACAGGTCTCCGGCAAGGGGATGCGCTTTCCCCAGTGTTGTTTAACCTGGTACTGGAAAAAATAGTACGAGAAATGAACGTTTCAGAAGGGATTGCGCTGGGACAAATAACAATAGGACTTTTAGCATACGCGGACGATGTAGCTCTCTTAGGAGATGATATTGAGACGATAAAAAGGCTGGGAAAAAAACTTATAAAGGCTGCAGAGAAAGTGGGATTATCCGTTAACGATGATAAGACAGAATACTTAGTTGTTAGCCGAAATAGCAGAAATTACAGACTAGGACAACATATTGAACTAGAAGGACATATTTTTAAGAAAGTCTCACAATTTAAGTATCTCGGATCTATTATTACTCAAGACAATGAATTTAAAACAGAGGTGTCGTCGAGAATACAACTAGCTAATAAGGGATACTATGGATTAGAAAAAGTACTGAAATCTAGGACCCTCTCTAAAAATTTAAAATTAAGAATGTACATGACATTATTACGACCTATTGTCATGTACGGATCTGAGACGTGGGCACTGAGAAAAGCCGAAGAACAGAGACTAGGAGTATTCGAAAGAAAGGTTTTAAGAAAAATATATGGACCGGTCTTTGATAACCAAATAAATGAATGGAGGAAATTGCATAATTATGAAATTCAAATGCAGTTTCAGAGGCCTGATATAATTAAGGAGATAACAAAAAGAAGACTCATGTGGGGAGGTCATGCCTGGCGTAAGCAAGGATCTCTTGTTAGGCTGGTAATAGAGGAAGAGCCTATAGGGAAAAGACCTTTAGGAAGACCCAGGTTGAGGTGGGAAGATTGTGTAAAGAAGGACATAAAATCGATAGGACCAGGAATCAGATGGAGAGAAGTTGCAGAGGACAGGGACAGATGGCAAAATTTGTTTATAGCGGCATGGTCTTAAAGGCCGAAGCCAATAGAGAAGAAGAAGAAGTACATCAACATTACCATCACAATCATTATTATCGTTATCACTGTCACAAAAACTAGCTTCTGAACCACTAGGCAAGTCAAAGTCCAATAAATATTCAATGTCCTTGTCATTTAAATCCATAATATTAACTTTCTAAAATATTTATTAAGCCAAAATAAAATATACAAATTTTTAAATAAAATTAAATATATACGTACCTGAACTGCACAGAAGTATCATATGATACCATGTATACTTTTGTGTTTTACGAAGTAACATATACATAAAATCGTTAAAACTATAGATAATATTAATCTTTATAACATAACTAAACTATAAAACATTAAAATATAGTCAAAAAATAGTTAAAAGTAAATAAAACTTAACAACAAACATAACAAGAATCGTATTTTTTCATAGTAACGTATTATGATTTTCGAGCATTGATAATATAAACTGTATGATATGAGAGACATAAAATATTTCATGGAATAAAAACTACATATGTTGATTATCAGATTATAATATTAGTTGTAAATAATTACGTAATCTAAATTAATTTACCGCCATAATATGTTATGGTATCATATGATACCTACGTGCATGAAGAGGTTAAATAAATTCAACTCTTTCACATTAATTACTGATCGATCCCAATTAAATTATTTTTAAATCTATTAACTGTGTAGTGCTTTTTATTTTGTTATGTTTCATTTTTAAATAAATTCGACACTTTCACATTAATTACTGGTCGATCGCAGTTAAATTATTTTTAAATCTATTAACTGTGTGGTGCTTTTTATTATGTTATGTATCATTTAATAAACCAATAGATTTGGCTCTTTTACATTTATTAAACTATAACAATGTTATTCGCAAACTGAAGCTGTACCACAATGCATCGATCAGTTGATGCCCACAATCAATCGAGCATGAATACGTGATTCAGAGTGACAGTATATTTTATATAGTGAATATTTCTTTGTAAGTTAATTATAATTAAATTGTGATTTATAAATATATGACCATTTTATTTAGTTTTTTAGTTGTAATGGTACCTGATGATAATCTCACCAACGAAAATAGGCATTTATCGGAGGACACAATACAACACATTGCAAAATATCCGTTTGCACATAGTGAACGTGAAGTTTATGAATATTTTCTTCGGCAACATTCATCTTTTGTTTTGAGGGAAGTACGATTATATTTTGAAGATATTGATTGTATATTTTGTTCACTGGAATGTGCAAGTCATTTCTATAGGGAGTATTATGGTTCAAATCTTTTTAATATATGTTTTGATGCGTTCCATCTTATGTTTAAAGATATAAGTGTACTACAAACATATAGCGAAAGGCGTCGGTGTATGGTATGTCAAAAATATACCACCGTTTGCGATGATCAAAATTTATATGCGGAACCCAGTGGAGATTACGTATTTCAAGTTTACCTAATGTATAATTACCCCGATGATCTTGTACAATCAACAATGCATGCATAAGTAATTTGATATATTTTTAGTATTAATTCATAAAAATGCCAAAATATAATCGGGTTAAAAAAATTGATCGATTAAACACCACGGGGGGAAGTTTAGTTGAAATTGAAAAATTTAAAAATAATAGGTCAACAACTTTTTATTTAAAAAACAATGATAATATTGTTGATTTATTACCATTTTTAAACTCATCATCATTTTTTTTTTAAAATTAAAGTTAAAAGAATTATGTTCATCATCATCATATAAATTTAATTTATTGGTAGATTTAGTTTATGAAAATACAATCACTGGTGAAATACGTGATATTGCTTTTAAAACGACAAATGTATCATGTTTTTTAACTTCTAATTTGACTGCACTTTTAAAAAACATGTTTGATAAACTATTAAATGAGCAAGAAACATTTACTTTGAAGGGGTCATCTTGGAGGCAAATTAGTTTAGACGGTTTACAATTAAGAACCAATTAAGTTAATTTACTTGGTGATTCATCATTTATAAAATTACCCAAAATAATTTATGATAAAAAAGCAATTATAAACGTGAAAAACTATGACAATGAATGTTTCAAATATGCAATTTTATCAAAATTTAATGAAAAAAAAAATAAAAACCATTTAAGTATTAAATATTTTAATTTTTTAGAGAAAAAAAGTGGACTTAATTTTAATTGTATTGATTACCCTACCCCAATCAAACAAATAAAAAAATTTGAAAAAATTAATAACATATCCGTTAATGTTTATAGTTGTGATGATAAAAATCAAATTTATCTACTTCATGTAAATAATAAAGAAAAATGAGACCATTTTGATTTGTTTTTTTTCACAAATGTATCAACCCATTATTGTTTTATAAATAATTTCTCACGACTGATCAGATCACAAAGAACAAAACATAATAACAAAATAATTATTTGTAAACGATGTTTTTTAACTTTTAGTAATAAGCCCAATAAAAATAAACCATGGGGTCAACATGCCCTTGACGATCATAAAGTAATTTGCCAAAAACATACATTTTGTAAACCCGTAATGATAGACCACGTGATGATGAATTTATACAATTTAAAAATTTTAATCGGGCGGACCGAATTTCGATTGTAATTTATGCCGATTTTGAATGTTTTTTAAAACCAGTTAATAATATTATATCAAATAAAACTAAAAACACACATTATCATGAACCTATGAGTTATAGGTTATATGTTAAAATTGATTATAATATTGTCCCGATTGAGTTAGTAAAAAAATTTAAAATTCCGATAAAATCAATAATTTATAGAGGTAAAAATGCGGCAAAGTATTTTGTGAACACTATTATTAACATTTCCACAAATATCTATTACTTGTACAAAACTAATAAATCGATGATTAAATTAACAAAAGAAGAAGAAACACAATATATTAATTCAACAAAATGTGCACATTGTTTAAGGTTATTTAATAGTGAAACCGTAATGAAAGTTAGAGACCACTTACATTTTACAGGCAAATATTTGAGACCGTTATGTTTAGAGTGTAATTTTTTGGTACAAAATCCTAAATTTGTTCCAGTGTATTTCCATAATTTATCCTATGACGGTCATTTTATCGTACGCACTTTAGGTTGTAACGATAATGACATACGCATTATCCCAAATTCAAATGAAAAATATATTACATTTAGTAAACAAATTTTAAATAATTTTTATGTAAAATTTGTTGACACTTTTATGTTCTTACTTGAATCACTCTCAAATTTAGCCACTAATTTAGGTGAAGATAAAACAAAGTTTCGCGAAATTACAAAACACTTTACAATAGAAAACATTGATTTAGTTATTGAAAAGGGGTATTTCCATATGAGTATGTAGACTGTAACTCAAAACTTAAAGATACAACATTTCCCCTTAGGTTTAAATTTTATAATTCATTAACAGACAATTATATTTCTAAAAATGATTATATGCATGCATGTAATGTTTGGGAGAAATTTAAAATAAAAACCCTAGGGGAGTATAGTGATTTATATTTGTTAACAGATGTTTTAATACTTGCTGATGTATTTGAAAACTTTAGGGATATTTGTTTGAAAACTTTTAATTTAGACGCTTCTTATTATTTGACTGTACCGGGTTTTGCGTTTGACGCGATGCTTTTTTATACGGGCGTAAAACTTGAGAGATTAAAAGAGTACCCCATGCTTCTCATGATTGAGAGCGGAGTGAGGGGTGGGGTATGCCTATCTGTAAGACGATACGCTAGGGCTAATTTACCAGATGTGAACGGAATTATTTACAACGAGAAAAAACCACACGTTCACTTAATGTATTTTGATTGTGTTAATCTATATGGTAAATCGATGCTTGCAAGTTTACCCCTAAAAGATTTTAAATGGTGTGATGATTTATCACTAGACGTTACTAAAATAGATGATGATGCACCTATAAGTTATATACTGGAAGTAGATGTGGATTACCCCGAAAAATTACACCATGATCATTGCGATTTGCCTTTTTTACCACAGAATGGTTGCCCCCCAGACACCAAAATTAATAAACTGCTAGTAACATTATATAATAAAAAAAATTATGTCGTTCATTATAGGTTATTAAAGCAGGCAATAAATAATGGATTAAAAGTGGTAAAAATTCACAAAATAATTAAGTTCACACAATCTAAATGGTTGGCCCCCTATGTTGAAAAATGCACAAGTATGAGGGTCTTGGCAAATAATAAGTTTGAAAATACATTTTGGAAATTACTCGTAAAAAGTGTTTATGGGAAATGTATGGAGAATCCACGTAAAAGATTAAATATAAAGTTAGTATCCAATGATCAAAGCTCACCAACTTATGAGAAAACCTAATTTCATTGACAGGGCAATATATACCAATGACCTTATGTCATTACATTTTCAAAAAGAAAAAAAAAATTTGACAAATCAATATACATTCAATATACATGGGATTTTCTATTTTAGATATCTCAAAAACATATATTTATAATTTCCATTATGATATAATGAAAAATAAATATGGCAAAAAAATATCATTATTGTATACAGATACAGATTCCTTAATATATCGTATCGAAACAAATAATTTTTTTTAACGATTTAACATTTGATTTATTGGATCACTTTGATACTTCAAATTTTCCAATTAATCACTTTTGTTTCAGTAATAAACACAAAAACATCCCTGGGTATTTTAAAGACGAATTAAAAAGTGAGATTATGACCCAGTTTTTAACACTAAGACCCAAATTATATGCATATACAGTGAGTGGTGTCGAATACAAAAAAGCAAAAGGTGTTAAAAATATGTTAGGGACAAATATATGACAGTTGACCAATTATAAGTAATTATATTGAGTGCAAATGACGATAAACTGGTCAATGGTCATATTAAAAGGTGGTATTTGCCCACTACCATATGGCCATTATAAATTAAAATAAATAACAATAATTTTATAAATATTAACACATTGTCTACCATGTTTAATTTTCAAAAATTACCCCACAGCACCAAGAGTGTACACAAGTTCACACACTTCTATATTTATTCTTTACCATGTGTATGTGTTATGTGTGTACACTGGTTACACATTTATGTACAATTTATTATAACTTTACAATACATTATATAGTGTTATATTTTGGTTGATATTGTAATTATTAAGTATGTGAAATATTGTAATATGCCAGTTCCAAGAACCTAATGATAAAATGTCAATAATTTGTTTTTATTTATTTATATATTATTTATTGTTATTATTACATATTATTTTTACGTCATCTAATTATTTATATTTGAACCAAATGCATAATCTAACATTATTTTGGTCATTTATTATCAACTTATAATTACATTTTTTTTAAAATATAACCAATGTCATTGTAATCGCCTTGGATTGAGCTTCTTACAATACATTATATAGTATTATATTTTGGTGGATATTGTAACTATTAAATAATTGAAATATTGAAGTAGGTATGCTAGTTCCAAGAAACTAATGATAAAAAATGCTAATAATTTGTTTTTTTTTTATTATTTATTCATTATTGTTATTATTACATGTAAGACCATTATTGCTTGTTATACTCCTATAATATATATATATAATAATGTTATATTTTAAATTTAATTTTAAAACTGTGTGTGTTATATTTTAAATCTAGAAACTACATTTTATTTTGTGCCAATATTGTACATGAGGTATTACATTTTGTTTTAAGCCTGTATCCTTATTGATCTGTGTTTGTGGGTTACCATTTGTATGTTTACAGTACATTGATTATTTCACAATGTTTAAGACAAGATGATCACACAGTAGACACTGATTACATGTCTTAACACGGTGAGCTTACACACCCGTTATTAACCTATTTTACCTCACACAAAAATATTAAATGTCTTGTATTTTATAGGGTGATTTCACATATTTTGTTATGGTCATAAATTCACCTGTATTGCCTAAACAATATCAATTTTAATAATAAATAAAAATTAAAGAAATTAAAATCGAAAAAGTATTTTATTAGATCTAGCTACGCATCTGATATTTATGGTATGGATAATGCACTTTTAAATTCATTTCGCAAGAAAAATGAACAAGCTTAATACAGGTGTTTACGATAATTATCAAGTTATTATGATCAACAGTATTAACCCTATATTGCCCATGGCCATTATAAACTAAAAAAAAAAAAGCGGGCAAGTGAGTACCGCTCTGCTGTACATTAGGTGCTGTATGGATCATTATTATATATTATAGGAGTGTTAAATTTGAATCCAATGATAGTTATCATTGTATACAAAAAACGATTCTGAACGAAGATGATTTGTCAGCCTAGGATATAATTTCTAGTGGTTGGTGAAAAAAGGTGGTTTATGTTTTAATGGCCTGAATACAACAAAATTTAAGTTCTTTATAATAAATGTAAGCTAAACTTATGAAAAACCTTGTATTAAATTTTCAACTGTTAGCTACTTATACAAAAATTTTTATGAAATATACCTACAAAATAATTTGCAAATATTCATGGTTTTGACGAATTTTTGTCAATATTTGAACTTCAAATGTTAATAAAAAAAATTGTGCCTATGTATTCTTATAATTTTTTAATCACTATAATAATAACTTATGAGGAACTTTGCATTAAATTTTCAAGTATTTTGATAGGCCAAAAAGATTTTATCGACACATAAAAAAACAATTTTCAGAAAAATTGAAAATTTCAGTTGTCTATAAATAGCTCAAAAAAAGTCAAAATATTTTGAAATTTAAATCACGTAAAGAAAACGCTAATCTTAATAACTGGTAAAATTTTCAAGTATTTACGACTTATACTATTTGAATAACAACAAATATCAAAAATCGTTTGAGGATAAATCGTTATTTAACGCGGTTTTGTAAAAATTTAAATTTCAAACACTCATAAAAATTTTTTGTCTGAATCCGGTAGAGTTTTTTTTACAGATATTTGAAGAAAAATGTATGGAGAACCTTGTATCAAATTTTCAAAACTTAGTTATAAAAGAAAAAATTTTTACGATTTTCCAACCACAAAATTACTTGTAAATTTTCACGTTTTCGACAGATTTCGTAAAAATTTGAACTATAAACGCTTATAAAAAAAAATTGTGACTAACGATTTTTATTTTTTTTAGCTGCAATAAAATCAACTCATAAGGAACCTTGTATTAAATTTTCAAAACTTTTTGGTCATCCAAAAATTTTTTATCGACACTTTAAAAAAAATTTCTCAAAAAAATCGAAAATTTCAGTGGTCTATAAAAAACACAAAAAAAGTCAAAAATTTTTGAAAATTTAACTGTATATAGATAACACTGACATTAACATTTGGTGAAAATTTAAAGTATTTTCAGTGATTAGTTTTTGAATTACAACCATAAAAAAAAATCGATTTGGTCGAAAACTGGTTTTGCGTAAAAATTGCCGTTTTTCCGTCATTTTTTTTTTGTTTTTCTCGATTTTTTTGAAAACTGTTGGAAAATGTTAACTTTTTACCTCTATAATGCACCAAGGATATTCACTTTTACATCGGAAACCACCCCCATAGTTTGAAATTGGAGCATTATTTCGACTAGTTATGCTGTACACAGACACAAAAAAAAAAAAAAAAAACACACATCATTGTAAAATCAATACATTCATCACTTCGTTCAGAATCTAAAAAAAATGTAACAAAATAAAATTTCATTGAAAAAGTAAATAATTTATTAAAATAAATAAAAAAAATTAATAATAACATTTGGTACATGTGACTATTTTGATATATCTGTTGATGATATCCACGAGTTTTGACTTGAATCAAAACCTAACCATTTCACTAGCATATTATTTTTAACTTTTTTTTTTTTTTTTTTTTAATACACCCGCGGCAACTTTAGGCCATTGGGGATGGGTTAGGTTTTTTAATCGGATTTTTACTGTAAGGTTGGGGACGGTAGAGAGAAACACGTGTGTGTGTTGTGGCAGAATTTCTAATGGGGCACCCGTAGGTTTCTGCCATGCCCCGGGGTGGGGGATGGCGGCACTTATTCTCCGGACACCGTGACTTGCCCGAAGAAAAATGCCGCCCGGTGACCGCGGATCGAACCAGCGACCGGCTGCGCCGCAACCGACGCCTTAGACCGCACGGCCACCTCGTCCCCTTTAACTTTTTTTTTTAACACGCTCAATAAGAAATGTGTTTGGAAAATCAGTTAATTTAATTTCTTGTTCATAAAAACTACCCAAAATTATGTTATCTGATTCATCCTTTAATTTGTAAGTTATAGGGTTAGTTTGTAAAATTTTTGAAACTGTAAAAATTTCTGTCGTCCAATTTGAAGTATATCCTTTACTAAATATATGTTTATATTTTGATATCCTTACTTTATCGTTTATTTTAAATTTGGGTTTATATATTGTTTTATTTTTTAATTGCACCTCTGGTTGAATTCTGTATGCATTGATTCGGGCTTCATGTGGTGTACATTTGATTGTCCTATGTTTTGTATTATTATAATTGTGTATAATTTTAAATATTGTATTATACCAATTCCATGTACCTGTGGCGGTGAAATGTTTATATATATTATTTTTAAGAGTTTGAATTACGCGTTCACCAATTGAACATTTTATAACACTATATGTACTATAATGTTTAATTTTATATTTTTTCATTAAATCTTGAAATTCTTTATTGTAAAACTCAGTACCGTTATCTGTCTGTAATAATTTTGGTATGGCTTTTTTTAATATATTTAACATACCTCTTGCGCATTCTTTTGCTGTTTTATTTTTCAATGATTCAACCCATACATATTTTGTATGTGTATCTATAACAACAAGGATGTATTTAAAACCGTAATTTTGTTTAGAATGAGATTGCACATCTAATAAATCAGCCTGCCAAAGATTATCTTTAGACCCTGTTATAACAGTGCGCCTAGGAAATATTTTTCTTGCTGGTCGGTGTAGCTCATTTGCTATATTTTTTAACGTATCCATTATACTATAATATCCAGCTCACGCAATCTTGATGTCTTAGGTTTCCCATCTACTTTTAAATGAGCTTTAGTTATCTTTAAAATATTATAATATGATTCCATATCAGCTATTGGTGAACCACGATTGCGCCCAGGTTACCTTTTTCCATTCAAAAAACGCAATACGATTGCGCTCTAATATTAATATATTTATATATTATATATATAATATATATATATATATATATTTTAAAAATTTACCAATACACTATTTAAAAATACAATCGGATTTAGTTAATAGACATTTGTCATTTTTTTTAATACTCTTAACAATTTTCTTCCCAATTTTACAGGCTTAGGACTGACAACAAAATTAAATTGTTGGCTTGGTTAAAAATGTTGAGTTACATTTTTTTTTTTTTTTTAATAACAATACTTATACAAATTACATATTATATCAAAAATGTCGAATTAAATTTAAAACCAAAATAATTATAAGAATAAAAATAATACAAATATAAAAATTACAATTTTGTGGCACAAAATTTTGGTCCCATTACTTTCAAATATTCTAGCAGGGATATTTCATTTTTTTCTAATTTTGCCCACGTTTCCGTTATAAATGTCAATTTATTAATTTGTTCTTTTCGTGGTTTGTTTTTATTAATCAAATCCAAGGAAAACCAAGTCCGGCTGTATTTTAATAGTGTACTAGAAAATTGTTAGAATATAATATATATCTATACATTTAGCATATAAATATACGGGACAAACATATATATATATATATATATTAGAGGGCAATCGTGTTGCGTTTTATGCAGGTAAAAAAGGTTAGACGGGGGCGCAATATTGCTAATTAGTCGAGCGCAATCGTAATGCGTTTTTTGAATAACCAGCCATCAGCTATGGTTGTATTTTTTGGTTCTTTCTCACATAATAAAGACCAAAGTCCAACAGTCCATGGATAGTAATTATCGAGTATATTTAAGTTACCTGGCTAAAAATTACTGGAAAATCTGCTATTTTAAGTTTATCATAATACGTGCCATACGATTTATCATAGCCCCGTAATTGGGGCGTGTATTAAAAAAAATATTGTATGATGTATTTAAGTTATCGCCATCTTCATCACTTGCATATTGTACTTCTATATTTTTTTGATCAACTAGATAATTATGTGAAATATGTGAATTATTTTTTTTTTTGATAGTATGTTCAATGGTTCGAGAATTGGCCTAAATGTTTCATGAAAATAATTATCAGAATCTATAACGCCACGTTTCATTTCCATTATTTTACGTTTAATATTTTTTTTTGATGTTATTAAATTTTCTAACAAATTTTTATCCATTTTTATATTTAAAAATTAAATCTATATAACTGTCTTGAATAGATACGGTTAATAGTGTGTGGTCAGTGGTAGTAATTCAACTGTATATATTGTAACGTCACAGTATTTTTTGCACCAATATTATTATAAGTATAAACATACCTATACCCATATTGCCACTAATGAGCGTACCTTATTTATACATTATTATGATTATCGCGCGCTAATGCAGAAATGACCGCAGTATTATGCAATTAATGTTCCCCGTCCCCCCCTTCACCATGCAGTGTTCGTCGCCGACGTGCCGCGGTTGTCCGCCGCCCGTCGCCTCCAGCGCTTTCGTCGCGTCCGCCGGTACGGCCCGCAGGCAATTATACTGTACACCCCGAAATATTGTATCATTCCCACAACACGACGACACTGACCTGCCCCACCAACGACAAAAAGCTCCGCCGCCGGCAACCGGACACCACCGTCGCCGGGTCTCCGCTCAACAAAAATCACTTTTCTCACGGCCTTACACCTGTCTGGTCCACGACGATTCACCTGCCTGGTCGACACCATCCACCCGTCTGTTCGACAAATTCCGTGCATCACTTCATCAAAAGAAAATTGATACGCCACCGTCTGGACCATCATCAACTACATCCCAGTGTCCAGCCACGATGATGGGCTGAAATCACCCACGTGGGCCCGGGCGGCGGCCGAAAATTGCTCCAGCCACCACAACCATGCAGCCACGTCAAACTCAATGTCGTTTAACAAAAATATGTTTTTATTTCCCCTGTCCCCCCTTTTACCAGCACGCTTTCCCGGTAACCCTGCGAGGGCACGCCATGAGTGATATGGTGTGTAGTCTCCTGTGGGCCGGCAAAGTATGCATCCTATTATTATTATTTCTTAACTGCCGTGTGCCATCCTATTATTATTATTTCTTAACTGCCGTGCGCCAGATTATTATTATTATTTTGAGTCTGCCATGCGCCACCTATTATATTGTTTAAAACAAAAACTGTCATCTTATTATTTATAATGTCAAATATTACCCTAAAGAGGTTAATCTAATATATCCACGTGATTATCGTAAGACAAATCTTATTATTTTAATATTATTTTTTTTTCCCCTTAATAAATCCTCGGCATTCACTTGCCGTTGCGTGTTTAAAGCCTATGAGCTCCACCGACTTGGCCCTCGGGTCATCACGCGGTGCGGCTCGTAGGTCACGGCAAAAGTGTTCCCCTTTTGTCGTGGGTGGTTTACGGAGCCCTAAAAAGCTCCGGATTCTCACAATATATATATATTATATTATATAATTTTTCTGAATTCAAAGAAATTCATATCTGCAGAAGAATGATCAATATATGAATATATATATATATATGAATATATGGTGTAAATTTTTTACCATCTTGTTTAAGTATTATTAAAAAGTTTGAATTATCTCGCAATAACTGTTTTGGTATCTTAGAATATGTTTGTGCCAGATAAAATATTGAGCTAGCACCTGAATGTCTACCCATTGTGAAGAACTCACGGATTGGCGACTGATTATCTAAAATTACATCATCAAAGATGAAAATTGCATTTTTTAAAGCAAGGTTTGGTTTAATAACTTGATCACTTTTGAAAAGATGATAAGTTAACACTTTTATACCATCTATTATTTTTTTAATAAAACATATTTTCTTGGCTAGAAGTTTTAGAATATAAATAAATATTTTCAAACCTTAACCCGTTTGCGTGTTTGATTAGATTGAAAATTATATTTGTCTTACCTGAACTACTAGGGCCTACTAAAATAGCCCGTATAGTATCTGGCAATAATGGCCCATGCCTTGATGGTTTTTTTATTGATTGGGTATCTACGTTATCAATATTTAATTTAACATCCTGCTCGATTTATTCAATTTTGTATATAAATACAACGTTAACTATTATAAAATAACAGTTGTGTGCAATGCGTTCAACTCACAAGAGGGGTACAAATAAGACTGGTAAAGGATTATTAAACACAGGGGTGTTAAATAGACTTCCATTTGAAGCTCATGTGTCAGGTTATTAATTTTGTGGACCAGGTACCAGATTGAAAAAAAAGATTAACTCGTGGAGATAAAGGAGTTACTCCCCTAGATTCCGCGTGTCAAGAACACGATATTGCATACTTGAAATGTAATAATTTGGATATAAGACGTAAAGCGAATCAAATATTAGAAAACAAAGCCCAGGAGAGAACAACAGCGACATATAGTTTTAGAAAAGAAAAAATTGACGCACACACGGTAATGAACACAATGAAAGCTAAAAGAAAAATAGGTATGGGTTGTAAATGGAAACGTGCAATAAAAAAAAACAATGGTATATTAGCGGCGAAGAAAAAAAGAAAGCCTAATAAAAAGAATGGTGGCATGAGATTTATTTCAACACCACGTCAGACTGGAGGTGTGATACCTTTGGTACCTATTTTCGCAGGATTATCGGCACTCGGTAGTTTAATGTCTGGAGGTGCCAGTGTGTACAATGCAATACAAAATTCAAAAAGAAAAAAAGGTAGTGGTTTAAAGTCAAAGAAAAAAAACTAATGGAAACGCTACCTAACAGGCCCCTTACAGACCAAGATATTATAAAATACGCAACAAAGTTTAAA
Source organism: Aphis gossypii (assembly GCF_020184175.1). Taxonomy (NCBI): domain Eukaryota; kingdom Metazoa; phylum Arthropoda; class Insecta; order Hemiptera; family Aphididae; genus Aphis; species Aphis gossypii. The sequence goes on from NW_026083171.1 coordinate 70,770, forward strand.
ATCGATCATTTTCGTGGTGTCTTTTCACGTGATAACTTACCTAAAAAACCACATTCAATTGAATGTGCAATATTAAACTTAGATATATCTTCAGGTAAAGGAAGTCATTGGGTAGCGTTTTATAAAAATAAAGATAAAGTTGTGTATTTTGATAGCTTTGGTAACTTAGCACCACCAATTGAGTTACAAAAATACCTAAAAAGGAATAAAATTATATATAACTACACAAATTATCAAAATAAGAATACATTTAATTGTGGACACTTATGCCTTAATTTTTTACAATGCAAGAATCAGTTACATTAAGTTTAACTGGTAATACAACTACATGATCTGTTCATTATTTTCCACCAATTGATGTATACGATGACTCGGAAATTGCTTTATTAAATTTGCAAACATATAATACATTTCCAAATATAAAGGAAACTAATAACCGCTTTGAAATACATTTAGAAAACCCCGATCGTTTACTTAATAATAATAAATTTCCAACCTGTTTTATCACACTGAAAAAGGGGTGTTAAAAACCTTGTTAAACCTATTAAGGATATTAAAAAACAAATTTTGGCACAAATAGATAACTTTAATAATGATTTTGAATACGTAGAAATAAAACCATCAGAGAAAATAACTTTTGATATTGGGATTGATCAAGTAGATTTTAGGACAACCATATTCAGTAATGCAACAATACGTTTTAACGTAGCAAACAGTATAGGACCTTTATTGGGATTTGAAAAAAAAAAATATGAACCACGCATACAATACATTGATGGTCATCGATCACAGAAAGTGTCAAATTTAAACAGTGTTAACTCAATAAAAGTAATGTGTAATATAGCTCAAGGTTCATTCAACAACCATATGTCAAGTCATTCAATTTATTAGTTTTCCCCGAGTGAGAACATAGGGTCGAAGCTGATTCAAACACCATCTAACCTAATATAATAAAAATTAAATAAAACAAATATTGATTCAATAACTATACAATTAGTTGATCAAGATCATGATCCGATGAACAATTTAGGCGAGAAATTAATAATCAATCTACATCTTAAACGTTTTTGATCTTGATATGGGATTAAAATTCAATATAAGTCCATTACATCAAACAACACCAACTAGTTGTAAAACCCAAGTGGCACCAACAACATCAAATAAAGTCAAAAAATTAACTATTGAAAATAAAAAAAATTTACAAGCTTTAGGATATACATTAAAACTAACTGCCTGAGAGTGATATTTTAGATATCAGTTCACAGTATGAAACAGATTCTAAAATTACAAAAATTGAATTTCACTCATATACCCCGTATACTACCTCATTTAAAAATAACGATGAAATACGTATATCAATTCAACAAACAGATGTTTATCCGTATCCACATGAAAGCTTTATATATCTGGAGGGAAAAATATCGGAAGCTGGTAAAGTGGTACTTTCTAATAATGGTTTTTCATATCTCTTTGAACAAATACGGTTAGAAATTAATGGTATAGAAGTAGATAGTACGCGTGTTCTTGGTATCCCTAGCTCATCGAAAGGATATCTATCAGGTTCCCCAGTTGACTATTATTGTTATGAAAATGCAGGGTGGACAAATGATACAAGGTCATCGAATAATGTGAATTTAGTGCATGTATTACTATGAGAAAGTAATGAAAAAGAGTGAGTGAATTTAGAGAAATAGGTAAGGATTTGAAGATTTTAAAAAAATATTAGTTAATTCTAGATTAGAACTAATATTAACGCGAAGTCATAGTGATTTAAACGCCATAAATGTAAAAAGCGAAGGAAGTGCCACCACAGGTGCAGTTGATTTAAATAAAATAGTGTGGAAGGTACCGCATGTCACCGTTGACGATGAAGAAAGATTAAAATTATTTAAACTTGTAGAAAAAGAAAAAAGTTTGTTTATTCCTTTTAGATCATTTGAAAAATTTGAGTAACCCGAACTGGGAACCACAACCAAAGCTGTATGGAACTTAAAAACGGCCTCAAAATTAGAAAAACCACGATTTATTATAGTTGGTTTACAAAAAGGTCGAAAAAATCAAATAACAAAAGATTGCAGTGTATTTGATAAATGTGATCTAACAAACGTGAAAGTATTTCTCAATTCAATAGCTTATCCGTATGATAATTTAAATTTAGATTTAAATAAAAACAATTATTCAATATTATATGATATGTATACATCATTTCAAGAAACCTACTAAGAAAAAAGAATACGCAATTCACTGTTGAGTCCTTCAAATTTCCTAGAAAATGCCCCCATAGTAGTTATCGATACTTCAAAATAGAGTGATTCAAGTACAGCCTCATCAGTAGATGTGCAATTGGAGATTGAGGCATCAAAACCACTTACGGGTGTATCTGCATATTGTTTATTAATTCATGACCGAATTGTTGAATATGTACTTTTTATTAGAGAAGTAAGAAAACTTGTGTAAATTATATATATATATATTATTATATTAATATATATATTAAAATATTTAATGAAAATTGTAAATTGTAATTGTAATCGGCTATTGTAAACTAACAAAAAATAAGAACAGATTATTAACCTAATCAAAATTCTTATTTATTTAAAAAAAAATGAGTAATTTTTACTCTGGATAAAATGAACATTTTGTGTACCCATGATAAACAAAACCAATTTATGTAGAATTCGCCCCTTGCCACCGCTAAAAAAACTTGGATAGAACGTACAAAATATACCTACTAATCGCGTTTTGGTTATCTTTATTAGCTGGCTTTATGTATGATGTTAAAATCGAAGTATTCTCATTATTTATAGCTAAACGTTTAAAAAAATTAAATTCTTTATTTTTATAATCGGCATGTTTTGTTTCTAAATGTCTTAAGAGCAGAGAAGGTTTCATGCAGCTATTTGACAATACTTCACCACACACAATACACTTAGGTTTAGGATAGTCAAATTCTCCTACATATGAAAATCCATATTTTACATATTCATCATTGTATTTTCTCTTTTTACATTTTTGAAGAACTGAAGACTGTGCATTTTCTGTATGTTGTACCACATCTTTAGCTAAGTTTTGAGAAGTACTTCTTAAATGAATATTTTCTCCAACTTGGTCTAGTTTTTTTATTGTACCAGTTTTTAACCATTGATCCATACTTATTAAAATTAAATTACAGAATATTAAGCAACCACCGACAACAATTTGAAAACAATGGAAAATAACGAATTATAAAATATAGATAAGAAAAGTTTTCATACAATAATCACAGATTGAACGCAATCGACATACTGATTCCATTATATACTATAAAATTAAGTTTTATCCGTGTGTACGAAAGTGCGATAACAATATAAACCGGACGAAGTTCAATACACACCAACACCGCAACATACCATATGGCATATAATAATATTATATAATATATAATAAGATAGTATTCTAGGTAGTATTGTATACTCTGTAATCCACATCTATAAGATAAGGAAAAATTGTTATTTGTGTGACACAAGTTTTCATTGTAATAACGTATATTTTTGAAACGAATAGTTTTAAATTAACCAAATTCAATATTTTTCCGTCATTACTCATTTTTTTTTCGCGAACCTCTTGAGATTATCACGAGTACCCCTAGGGGTACGCGTACCCTCGGTTGGGAACCGCTGACATAGTTCATTAAAATCATGAATATTCAATAATTAATAATTTGCAAATTATTTTGTAGTTAAAACTTATAAAGAATGATGTATAAGTAGCTAAGAGTTGAAAATTTAATTCGAGATTTTCCATAAGGTTGGCTTACAATAATTATAAAAGAAATAAAATTTTGGGGTATTCAGGTCATTAAAACATAAACCACCTTTATCACCAACCACTGGAAAATGTATCCTAGGCTGACAAATTATCTCCGTTCAGAATCGTTTTTCGTATATAATGATACCTCTCATTGAATTCAAATTTAATACATTAATAATAGTAACCTACTATACAGCAGAGCGTTCTTTTTTTTTATTATGGTAGGTAATATACATAATATTAAATATTGCCTATTAGCGAGGGAATTTATATTTTTCCCAAAATTATGACGACTTTGATCGCCGATAAGAATAATATACTATGTTTTTTTATTTTATTTGTGATGCATAGTTGACCGTATATACTGTTTATATATTTAAAGTATCAAAATAATTATTGTTATGACGATTTCTTTTGTAGTAAGATTTTGTTCATTGGACATTGGTAATTCTATTTTTATTTTGAAATGGGACTGTAGTACATCTTGTGTAAAAATAATAATATAGGTTGTATAATTAATGTTATGATTATTTTTAAATTCTATTCATTATTTTAATTTATGATGGTATTATTACTATTTATTTTGTAAACATTTATAGTATGATATGATATGTATTGTATAATTCACTAACTGGTATATAGTATATACCATGGCTAAATAACTAGGTATGATCGCAACTTTGTGATACGCAGGTGTCATGGCCGCCACTGGCAGTAAATATTATCACTTCGATTTATCAGATTACAGTTATCAAAACCAAGTTCAAAACAATATTCAAAGCAACACAAATACAAAATTGAAATTACAAATTATTATTTTAAATTAAAAATGTATTATTTAGTAAAATAAACATCAATAAGTTTGATTGAATTTTAAATTACCTATTTACGTGTAAAATTATACACTCTTTAAAATTAATTGATCATTTGATTTAATTTATACTTCAAATCTGATAAAGGTAAATATATTATAAAATATCGTATTATATTATAAACACGAACCTAACACTCTTTTTTTTTAACAAATAATTTTTTTAACTTTCTTCCTTTTGAGCCATAGGCGGAAATTGGGGGGGGGCTTGAGGGGGCTAAGCCCCCTCAAAATGTACAAATAGAAAAATTAGCCCCCCCCCCCAAAAAAAAAAATAATTAAACATTGCAGGTTACTGCAATACATAATAAATAATATATGTAATATTAACTTTTAACGCGAATAAACACATTTACAATTTTAGAAAAAAAATAAGATGTGATATATTTTTTGAATTCATTCTCAAATGCCTAAGTCCATAGAGCATAGAGGCACAGCAGTATCAATGTATATTATAGTATATAATATACCTAAACGATTTCAGTAACTGGTTTCAAATGTTTCAATGCACAAGCAATAAGCATCGATATCTCATTATTTTCTTGGAATTGCCAACTGCATCGCGTTATCGACGCTATCGTTAATAACATATGTTATGGAAGCTAAAAATAGACGAAATAGTAAATACCAATGTAAAATTCAACAATTTGAAACACACAACAGTGATATTTCTATTTCATTAACCATTGCCCATTGCGACGTAAGACAGTGCTGTGTCGTATACGCCGTTAACGTAAGTGTCGTTTCGTTTTTTTTTTAACTTGCCCAGTTCGATATTTTTTTTAAATATGTCTAAAAATGTATTTGACATATTTAATTTCAAAAAAAAGAATGTTCCGACTACCGATGTTGAGCAAGTAATTGATTCTGCATTATTTGAATCATCTTCGACTGTACATACAGGCACGGAAAAACTATCAAATAATTTACAGCATAATAAATTGATTATAAGTGATTTGGGAACTTTAGACACTGGCCCTGTTCGTCCATTGCTAAAAGTAAGTATTTTTAGTTTTTACTTGTACTTGTAAAATATTTAATTCAAATAATATAAGACTATCTACTTGTCACTTGATGTTGATACAATATTTTTTATTTTATAACTATGCTATAGACTTATCCAAAAACTAATTTTGGTTCTCAAAACCGAAGTTTTAATGAGAAATACTATTCAAAATATGAATGGATTGAATATAGTGTTGTGAATGATGCTATTTTTTGTGTTTGCTGTCGTAATTATTCTACCGGAAAAAGTGTGCAAGATGATGTGTTTACATTAAATGGGTTTAAAAATTGGAAAAAAGTAGGTACCTATCTTAACAATCTTAATGATAGGTACCTAGTAGCATAGACTATAAATGCTATATTTATAATCAATGGTAGTTGGTACCTATACTTTTTATTATAATCTGACATGTTCAAAATATTATATAATATACTCAATTGACTATTTAGTTAACTGGATCAAGAGGTAAAAAAGGCAATAAGATAAGTAAACTTGAAGCACATTCAACTTGTAGACACCATTTGACTTGTATGACTAAATGGGAACAACATGTTAAAACTAAGTCATCGGGTAGCATTCATGAACAACTATCTTCAAGTCATCAATTGATTGTTGAAAATAATAGAAAATATATAAAAACTCTTATTGAAATAACCTTATTTTTGGGCAACCAAGGACTGGCTTTCAGAGGGCATGAAGAATCTAAATTTTCTTCAAATAAAGGTGAGTAGTATTATTTATTAACTACTGTGCAATAAAATTGACTTATTTACTTATCTAATAATCTCTATAAAAAATCAAGTAATTACTTTTTTTTTGTTTATTCTTTAAGAAAATAATAAACCACAATAAACAAGTTCGTATGGGAGGCCATATTGTGTTCACAATTTGTAATACATATTTATTCATATTTTATTAAATAGGAAATTTTAAAGAAACATGTGAGTTACTGGCAAAAATTTGCCCTGAATTTGAAGAAAAATATAGTAAGACTACTAATTTCACCAGTCATTTAATTCAAGATGAATTGGTAAACTATCTGCAGCGAGCATTCGGTCAAAAATAACCGAGGAAATAAAGTATAATAAAGTATTTGGAATTATGATTGATGAAGCAAGGTAACTAACATTTAAATATTTAAGAATAAATGATTCAATAGTAATAAATGCCAACTATTCACTATTTATACTTAATTTTAGATGTTTCAAGAAAGAACAAATGTCTGTATGTGTGAGATACACTGTTGGTCTAAATGTTGTTGAACGTTTTCTGGATTTTGTAGACGTTTCAGAAAATCAAAATGCAGAATAATTATGTGCTAAAATATTTGAATTCCTTACTGAGAACCAATTGGATAAATATCACATTGTAGCACTATCATATGACGGCGCCAGTGTCATGTCTGGCAAATGTAATGGTGTACAATCCAAAGTAAAAAACAAATTTCCCTATGCCATTTACACCCATTGCATGGCCCATCGTATGAACCTTGTAGTTATAGATATGTGCAAAATTGTAAAGGTAATAAAATACAATACAATATTTTACTTTTTAGGACATTTTTTGTTAAAATATTTTTATTGTTTTCTAAGTCATTTTTATTTTTAGGAAACTAGAATTGTTTTCAAGACAATAGAATCATTGTATAAGCACTTTTCTCATCCTACTAAAAAAAACTCTAGTTACTATGCAAAGGAAATTAGGAGTTAAAATATCAAAAATAAATTCTCTGAGTGATACAAGGTGGAATTGTAGATGGAAAAACTGTGAGTCAGTTATAAACAATTATGAAGTAATAGGTATACTCATATCATTTTTAATAAAATATTTATACTATTGTCTAATAAGAAGTACCTGACTAATTTAATGGCTTGAATATTTTTTTGTAGGTATACTTTCAATAATGCAAAAAGGAAATTTGTTATTTTTCTATTCATTTTACAACATGTATTATCGTCTATAAATATACTTAGAAACAAGTTTCAAGATAAATCTGCTACATTGGGTGAAGCGGCTAATCTAATAAACAGCGTAATACTAAGTTTTGAAAATGCTAGATCTACCATTGGCTTTAGTGACTTGTGGTTAGACATAAAAACTTTTTGTGATAAAAATAATGTTAAACTAATACTACCTTTTCAAACTCAAGGTATTGTGTACTTACTACTTACTAAAAAATATTTGTATATAAATTAATATTATCGTTAAGCTTATTAAATGTTTATTTTTAGCATCTAAGCGAATAAGGCGTGAACCCAGTGTTTTGATGATTACATTCTAACAACTACTACTTCCGCAGAATCATTTAATAGTACTGAAACAAATAGTACATCAGTTGAAAAATACTATTGTGTAAATGGCTATTTTAAAATATTGGATTGTATAATTGTCAATTTAAAGAAAAGGTTTTCAACTGAAAGTCTTCAAATGGCTGGCTGAAGCTGTAGACAATTTTATTAAATTAGATTTTAAAAAGAGTGAATTATTTATTAATCATTATAAGGTAATTTCATTATAAAAACTTGCTATCTAAATTAAATATTATTGAATTAATAAATAATATGATATGTTGGTTTAAAATTTTATAAATTGTAAATTATTCTTATAATTTTATTTCTAATTTAAGAAAATTGTTTATTTTTCAGGATTTATTGGATGTTAAAAGTATAAGTGTTCAATCAGAAATGCATGTTGTGAAGAAACTACTTACATTTATCAACTGGCAAAAGCAGTATTAATTTCGAAGATTTGACTTCAGTACTTTCCAAAAATATATACCCTAACATGTACAAGCTTATGCAAGTTGCACTTACTCTTCCTATAAGTTCGGCAACATGTGAACGTAGTTTTTCTGCAATGCGAAGGATTAAAACATGGTTGAGGTCATCCATGTTACAGAATAGATTTAATAATTAGCTATAATTAGTATTGAAAATGATATTTCTAAAAAAATTGATAAAGAAGCCATACTAAATTTATTTGCAAAAAAAAAATAGATACATTATTTTAAAATAAAAATATTTTTAGTTTCATTATAAAGAGTTTTTATTGTTAAAATTCAAGGTACCTATATAAATAAGTATAGTATAGTATAGTATAGACTATAGTATATCTATCTAAAATAAATCATGCTTAGGTTTTGCATGATGTTGTTAAAAGGTAATATTATATTTTTTTATTGCAGAGAGTGGCTTTGATATGCAATAAAGTATTTTTAAATATCAGCCCCCTCTAAAATTATTGAGAATTTCCGCCTATGCTTTTGACATCAAATATTTTATTTGCTATTGATTTGTTTAGGTTGTTTAATCTTATAAATGTTCTTGTCCCTATCAAACAATTAATCACTTCTCCGGAATCTGGCTTTTAATTTCTTTGATGACTAAATCTGTGTTTTTTTTTATTATGCCTGAAATGTAAGTATTTATAACTGTTTATTTTATAAACTTATTGATATTATTTATTCTATTTTCAAAATATCAAAAAATATAATTGGTCCAATGAAGTATCAACAAAAACATATATTTTATGTTATGTTCATATTCTGTGACCACATAATAATAACAAATATTACTTATTATTTAAGTTACCTGGTGATTTATTCAAACCATTATTCCTATGATATAGATTGAAAATTGTTTCAATAACATCACTGGACGGTCTTATTAAATTAACTTTTGTAATTTTTTCAGTCCAACTTGAATTGTTGTCGTCACAATGATAAACCTTTTCTCCCAAGTATGGATACTTACTTATACATTTTTTAACTACCGATCATGTAATATATTCAATACATTCTTTTTCAATTTCAGACATTTCATGAATTTCCATCAACGACAGAAATTTATAATAGATATATATTGGGCCATTACTCATTAAGATATTCTATAATGCTGGTTAGTAAAATATTACATGTTTATCATAATTATCTAATAATTCTAAATTTGATTCTTCTGTATCTTTAGTATTTCCTCCAAGATCATATAACAGAAGTTAATGCATCATCAGTTATATCTGCTTGAACATCGGTTGGAAAACATTCTATTACTTCAGCATCGTTAAAAATTATTCCAGATAAGCAATTTACCAAACAGCTTTCATCTGTATCTTGGGTATTATGGTTAATAGTGAATACCATGTTTGAATGCTTACCTAGTAAGTACCATCGTAAGCTGTTATAAATACAATTAAATAAAAACATTTTGACTAATTTGACTTGAATATTTGAAATCACTTACCAATATTTAAATTCAATTGGAGTCATATGAGTATTAGAACCAACCATATCTTTCAAATAACTGAATAGGTTTTCTAATACATTAGAATTCACTCGTATTATAGTCATAATATAACTAATATCATTATAACTGTTTTTAATATCTATCAAAAGGTTTCTCAAAGATGCATTAGTCACTAAAATTCCTAAAGGATAAATAAAAGAGGTATATACATTTTATTAATTACTCTATCATTCAAATATTAAAAACCATACCAGTTTGAAAAGGTAATCTTTTTTACTACCATGTACTTTCATGTTTTCAATTGTTGAATCCATTTTTTTTCAGTAGTTCATTTTGACTATCTTCATCCAAGCCATAACTTTTGGTGAATTTATCAATTGGCAACTGTGTGTTCAGTAGATCGACCCAATCATTGAACAGCTTGATTAATTCTGAAGTCTAGAACAAGTATAGAAAATCAATATGCCACAATTATGGTAAAATTATGATTTGAACATACTTCTTTCCAGTTGTACATAGATAGCATATTTTTTTTTACCACAATATTTCAATGCTTCGACTAAGCGATTAGAGAAAACCTATGTAACTAATTTCACATTTTGCCTTAATGTTCCAGTTACATTTATGTGTTTTTCTGAAAATCTAAAGGCCAATTCAAATTCTGATTTTTTTGATATTTTCAGATATTCTTCCAATACATTTTTTCCGATATACACATTACACATTTTCTGGGAGAACAAATCCTTTATCTATAAAATGGTTTCTCGCCAATTTCAATAAATGAGGGACGTCTGCAAATACATGGACTCTTTTTCTCGACACAGGATTTATAAACCAAGAAGTAGAAGGGGTGATATCTAAATTCTTCCATAATCCTATATTAGTTGGTCCCATATCGCTTACTAATGCAACAACCTCAAAACCTGCATTATGAATTTCAGATATGATATCAAACAGCAGATATTTTGTCATGGGACACTGGAAATCATAAAATACTGGCTGTTACCAAGAACAAGGAAGCCCTATAAATTAAAAATAGTGTATTATTATATTTGTATAAGCAAGGAAGTATTGGCCATGGCGACTTTGAAAGTCTGAAACGTCTATTAGTATTATAAGAACAGTTATTTTTGACCATTAATTTAGTTTATTTTTAAATTAGTTAAGTTATGTAACCAACATCTAGCCATGACAGTGCAACGTGCTCTGATACTTTTATTAAATATTATATATAAATTACTACATTCCACATTCCACAGCCAACAATAATCTAAACATTGGGGATGCAACAGACACTTTTTATGATAGGGGTGTAAGAAATATTACTATAATCGGATCTAAAAGCGAACAGGTGATTAAGTACAGATTTTCATAAATCACCAACGGCGGCGGAACGGCGTAAGATGGCGTAAAAATGCGACGCACCGAAAATAGTACATTATGATAAGTTATACTATGTGGCGGCATCGTTCAGGGTCAAAGACATATCATCGCACGTATGCTTGTCACCTGTATAAAAATATTAGGCACATAATTATCAACGATAGAATGATATAAATATTGTTTGTCGCGCGACGTTGCGCGGATAACGCAGAGGCGTGGGAAGAAGCGGATGCAGGTGTCACTGACCATCAGGGACCTGAAGGTACCTCGGGAGTCCCTGGATAAATATAAGGGGCCCAGGCCCAGGTTAGGCACATTTCAGACGTGATTTACCTGAGTTAGAGCGAACACCTTCACGTCATCCGGTTAGTTCAATAATTTTGTCAATTGGACTTAGAATATTTTTCATAGTTTAATTTATTAAATTATTTGGACTTAGAATATTTTGTCGAAATAAAACACTAAGAAATAATTCAACAGTCTTCATTTTTACAATTATTCCATTCGATACTACATCATTATATTGCTTGTACGTGGCACGTTTACAACAGTTTGGACACACTTGTATGGTCCTAAAATTTGTTCATTTTTTTATCATATATATTTTATGAGAAATATACGTTTCATCAAAAGATAAGACTGTCATTTTATCATTTCGGCTCACTGACTTTTCTGTTCAGTAAAAAATTACTTGTAAATAAAATAAGACTTACCTTTTTCCTTCATCAGGGCTATAACGTCAGTTAAAATTCCCTTTTCAACTGAAAATGTAGCTGACCTCTTTTTTATGTTAGTAGACCTTTAAATTAAATTAAATTGTTAAATGCAACATTTTTTTTTTTTTTTTAATTCATCCAAATAAAAATATTAACTTACCTGGCAGGGGATAATTTTTTTTTCACGCAAGTAATTATAAGCATTTAAAGATACACTTCTTAAAGATATAGCTGCAGCAATATCTTCATTTGACCACCTAAAAACTTTTTTTAGATTCAGAACGGAGTGATGAATGTATTGATTTTATAATAATGTGTGTTTTATTTTGTGTCTGTCGACAACATTTGGAGCAGTAAAAATGCTTCGATTTTTGACTTCAGCCCCTCATTGAAAAGGAAATTGAATCTAGTTGGTACTTTAGGGGGTTTAAAATTAAACATTTTCAATATTTTTTAAATGAATCGGAAAAAACCCTAAAAAAATGAGGGAAATCTGGATTTTTTACGCAAAATCTGTTTTCGTCAAAATCGAATTTTTTATTTTGCTATAACTCAAAAACTAATCGATGTAAATACTTGAATTTTTCACCAAATGTTTATATTAGCGTTCTCCATACACAATTAAATTTTCAAAGAATTTTGACTTTTTTGAACTATTTATAGACTAATGAAATTTTCAATTTTCCTAAAAATTTTTTTTGAAGTGTCGATAAAATTTTTTTGGCGGTGTCAAAATATTTGAAAAATTAATACAAAGTTCCTCATAAGTTATTCTTATAGCAATAAAAAAATTATAAGAATACATAGGCACAATTTTTTTTATTAGCATTTGAAGTTCAAATATTTACAAAAATTCGTCAAAATCATGAATATTTTTAACTATTTGATAACGATTTTTGCTATTTTTTTTTTATCCAAAAAGGTATAAGTTGTAGAAACTTGAAAATTTTATCAGTTGTTTATATTGGCATTTTCTTAGTATAATTTTTTTTTTAAAAGATTTCACTCATTTTTAATCAATTTATAGGCATTTGAAATATTCAATTTTTTTTTTTATAAATGTTGATAAAAAAAAATTAGCTGGGACAAAATACTTGAAAATTTAATATAAGGGTCCACATAAGTTGTTCTAACTCCCATTCAAAATTGGTATTTAAGTATTTAACTGTTGATGATATTGCACAAAACTCAAATTTGATTGATACGTACATCTCATTATAATTAAATTGTATACTTATTATTTGACTTAAATATTGTTTTTAACACGGATGTACCTACGGAAAATAAATAGTTTACTGATACCGTATATTAAGAAGATTCAATTTAAAATTAGTTTCATAAAAAGTTGTTGTGTATCTACTAATATGATCATCTATAGTTTTTAATTGAAAATAAATTATATAAGCTAATTTCTTTTTCAAAAGTCGACAGTTTTATGAATATTTATGTCATCTAATCAAAGCCCCATTTCAGAGGTAATAATTAGTTGTTAGAAATGAAACTTAATTACAATAAAATATTGTTGACATAAACAATCTTAGTTTTAATACCCTGTTGTCCAGTCCACTATTTTTAACTCCTAATTAAATTTTCTTTGCTTTTTGAATGCTGTTAACTGCCGCTTCCTGTAGCCGAGTGTTTCCCAACCTATGGGTCACGACCCTAAATTGGGTCGCAATATATTTTTGATGGGTGGCTGTTCGATAATTACAATATTTACAAGAAAACATTATAATATCGAAAATAAATAATTTTAACTTAAAATGGATTAAAAAATTCTGGAGTTAAATGTCTTATTTAATATTTGATGTTTTTTTTTTTTTGAAGAATATTTATTTATAAATACAACTAATCTCTATATTTAACAGAATTAAGTGTTCATTATTCAGTATTCGGTTATATTAAATAATAAAATGATGTTTAATATTACTATAGATTATGGGATACTTGATTTTTTTGTGTGTATCAACTACCTATAATATAAAATATAATAAAAAGAATATTTGTTAGTCGTCATAGCAAAAAGGTTGGGATAAACTGCAACTATAGCAATAGGCCACTCCTTCAATAAGGTTTTTATAAAATGCAAAGATAATTGGTATCGTATTTACATATTTCTTGCTAGATATTATTTTTTGCTTCTTAAAAAGTCTTTGTCTGTGGGCGCTATTACCCTCCATATTTTTTTAACAAAATCAAAACAAATGTAGTTAATCTTATACTAAAAATAACATAAATTGTCATTAATTTAATCATTAATAAGAAGTCAATTAAATATTTAGGTATCTATTAAAACCTCAAGATTCTGTTCATTATGACCAAACTATTAGTGATAATCAATACCTACTTATTATGTTTAATAAAGCAAAATGAATAAATTAGAAATAACATATCATCTGTGTTAAACCCACTAATGTCAAAAATGACAAGTTATATGTATACAGGGTGTTTCACGATGAACTGACAATTGGTATAACTTTTGTTCTATTGAACATTTTCAACTTTTTTTTTTTTTTGAATTGTCAATTATCATCTACGCTATATTCAAAATATTTTTCGATTTTTTTTTTAACATTTTCTATGTAAAATTGAAAAATTAAAAATGATTCCATTTGATGTTTAAAAAAATCGAAATAGCCATTTTATTGATATGATTTTTAAAATATGTTTGCAAAAAAAAAAAATTTAAAATGTTCTACCATTTATTTTCTAAGATTTTTTGAAGTTTGCATAATTTCATATTATTTCTAATAGATTATCTGTATCCGTTCTAAGTATTTACTATCTTGAGTTTTCCATGAAAAAAATTATGATCATGATATCGAATAGACAATGGTATTACTGATTATAAGACCCACACAAGGTGTATTAATACCATAGATAATAAATATAGATAACCTAGCTCTTAATACTAGAGTATGATATTAATCTAAGACCGTGATAGGTATTACGTATAATATTAATATGATACTGTAATCAAATAATCTAAAATAATATTCAATATGAATTATGAATAATTAAGAATAGTCAATACTCAACAATCATTATCAAGTCATTAGGTGCAATTAATACAACCGCATATGTAATATAAAGTATTTAATTTATTAAAATATTAAACAATAACAAAACAACATTAACTAAATTCTACAACAAGTTTTCAAAATGCCCTTCATTGTTTTCTAAACATTTTTCGTATCTGTGTATGATTGAATCCATGCCAGATTTCAACATGCTCGTTGTTACTGTACGGCATGCTACAGTAATACGTTCTTTTAAATCTATCAAGGATGTCGATTGTTGCTCGTATACCTTGTCTTTTAAGTAACCCCACAAAAAAAAGTCCAACGGAGTCAGGTCAGGAGATCGTGCAGGCCATTTAAGTGGACCATTTGTACTAAGCCATTGTGATGGATACCGCTGATTCAAATGATTCTTAACTGCATTTGAGTTGTGAGGTGGAGCACCATCTTGCTGAAACCACATATCGTCACAAACTTCATCAGGTACATCAGCCATCAAATCAGGCAAAATATTGACCAGAAAATCAAGGTACCGAAGACCAGTTAATATACCGTCGTAAAAATATGGTCCAATTAACTGATTATTAATAATCCCACACCACACATTGATTGACCATCTAACTTGTGCATTTGTTTCACGTGTCCAATGTGGATTATTTGTACTCCAATAGTGTGAATTGTGACGGTTTACAATGCCATTATTGTTAAAACAACTTTCATCGGTCCACAAAATTTTTGAAAAAATGTTTTCATCTTCTTCATACAATACTACAATTTTTGATAAAAAATCTAATCGTCTACTTGGGTCAGTTGCTTTTAATCCCTGTACATAATGAATTTTATAAGGATGGTAAGAATTTTGATGTAAGATACGGTAGACTGAAGAACAACTAATATCTGTTTGATTAGCTATCATTCTAATTGATGCATGTGGTTGAAGTTCAAATGCAGCTAAAACACTGACTTGATGATTTTCATCCAACACAGGACAACATTTTTCTTTTTTTTTACCAGTTGGAAAACTACCTATATGATACAATTTAATTAGTAATTGTTTTATCACTACTTTTAATGTTAATTTTGTACTATTTTTATTGTTTTTTTTTTTTTATTTATTTTTTTATTTATTTTTTTTTTTTTTTATACCTATTGTGTAAATTAGATTAATGTTTAATTTAATACTATTATTATAATAATATTAAAATTCAACTACTATTTTTAAATTTCTTAACTTACATGTTATTTTTAGAATATTGATGTTGGTATAATTTGTATGTAGTGTAATTAATTATGTAAATAGAATACGCAAAGGCAACTATTTTGTTATATTTTATTAAATAGATATGTATGTATTTGAACCAGCTTAAATTAAATACCTACAATTCTAAAATTGTTTATATAAATATATATGTATATGTGTTATTATTTATTTATTTTTTTATTATATTAATTAATATGATTGAATACTTTGGAAGGTAATAAATGCAATATGAGGTTTAAGTTGGTGAGTAAATTAAATCCAATTGGAAACTTTTTTTAATTTTTAGTAAAATTTCCTACCAAGTATATTAAACAAATTTTTATGATCAAATACCTATTGTTATTAGGTAGGTAGGTACTAATTCATAACTATTTTAAAATTTTAAAATTGTTTATTTATAATAACATTTAATTACACAATTTGTTTATCATCATTAATATATGCTTAATATTACCTTTCTCGCGTAAACATTTGTCTATATTCACATAAGTAGCTCTTGATGGTTGTCTCCTCTGAGGATATCGTTGCAAGTACAAACGGGATGCTTTAAGTGTACTCCTACCTACTTCATAAAAAACTGCCAACATATCGGCATACTCATTTTTTTCATAAATAGTGGGCATGATTCAATAAATAATCAAATAAAAAAAATAAACGATCAAAAGAAACACTACAAAGCATAGATGACAATTATTGTAGCTAGCTACCATAGAAAGCTGTAGAAAGCTGCTAATTGTCAGATAAACTTATCATACTTACTTAAATGCGTATAGGTGTGAATAGTATACATTATATTATGTATTTTTAAAAATAGCACATTATAGAAAAAACCAAATAGATATTTATCTTATCAAAGGCACCAAACATTTTACTTTTGATGTAATGATGTGCAAAGATTTAATTCAGATTATATTCATTGTTGTCTTCAGTTCCATCTTAGGGGTTTAAGGTTAACACGTTAGTTTAACAATTTTACCTCCTTATGACTTGAGAAGTACTTTAATTTTTAAAATATTAAAATGGATTTTTCGGAAATTGATGTACTTGAAGATGTTGGTACATTGTACATCGAGTACAATAAAAAAAACCAAGGCGAAAAAGTATCGAAATTGGAATTTTTCAAATTTGCATTCCAAGAATCCATAACAGAAATGGATGTGTTACGACAGGTATTTAATAATAACAATTTTATTTTTTGATTAAACATTAATATTTATATTGAATAATTTCATTTTTAAATTAATTTAAAATTAAAATTAATGTTTATAATTCGATACAACATTTTCATTACACAACTATATAAAATAATATAATAAATAAATATCTAATACAATACTACAAATATTTTAATTTAACTTTATAATATTAATTTAATTATGGATTATTATTTTATATAGCAATATAAATCAATTCTCTACGATTTAAATAGTAAAAAGACCGAGCTGAAAGATAGTGCTGATGATAATGAGGCATTGGAAAATGAAAATAAAATATTAACCAATGAGATTGTAAGTAACATTTAATTTTTTATAATACAAATTAAAAATGCTAATTATAATAAAAAAAAATTGTAGGAAACGCTAAAAGTAAATGTAAATTTGTCAAACTTAAAAGTTGTAAGTATTTAAAATAACAAAAAAATATTATAAAAATATTAAGTAAATTTAATGTAATTAATACAATAAAGATACTTTAAATATGTTTTTAAAACTTGAACTGGAAAACCAGGATTTGAAAGATAAGTTGGTGGGTTTTAGTTTCTGAATAACTCAAGTAATAAAAAGTATGCTAATCATTATTGTTTATAGGCAACACATGAACAAAAATTAGTTGACTCAGTGTTAAACAAAGATACAACTACTGTAGTTCAAAATGATGAAAATGAATCGGTAATCAAATTATTATATCATTCAAAAATTGACTTTTAATTTTCATGAAATAAATTTTTTTTTTTATTTTAGAAACATGTAATTTCTGACAAAAATTATGTTCAAAAACATGAGTTGATGCCCATAATGGAGAAAATGGAATTTTTAGAAAAGTTGGTGTGTGCGAAATTAGGTAAAATGAATTTGGAAAAAAAAACTGAAAGTTTACCTGACGAAAGTTTTAAATCAGTGACTGAGGTAGGTACTTAGTTAAATAATGAATGTCATTAACATGTTATTATAATAATTTACAATATTAAAATAATATGTAACCTAAAAAAGCGGGCAAGTGAGTACCGCTCTGCTGTACATAAGGTGCCGTATGGATCATTATTATATATTATAGGAGTGTTAAATTTGAATCCAATGATAGTTATCATTGTATACGAAAAACGATTCTGAACGAAGATGGATTTGTCAGCCTAGGATATAATTTCTAGTGGTTGGTGAAAAGGTGGTTTATGTTTTAATGGTCTGAATACAACAAAATTTAAGTTCTTTTATAATAATTGTAAGCTAAACTTATGAAAAAACCTTGTATTAAATTTTCAACTCTTAGCTACTTATACAAAAATTTTATGAAATATACCTACAAAATAATTTGCAAGTATTCATAGTTTTGACAAATTTTCGTCAAAATTTGAACTTCAAATGCTAATAAAAAAAAATGTGCCTATATTTTTTATAATTTTTAATCACTATAAGAATAACTTATGAGGAACTTTGCATTAAATTTTCAAGTATTTTGATAGGGCCAAAAAGATTTTATCGACACATAAAAAAACAATTTTCAGAAAAATTGAAAATTTCAGTTGTCTATAAATAGCTCAAAAAAAGTCAAAATATTTTGAAAATTAAATCACGTAAAGAAAACGCTAATCTTAATAACTGGTAAAATTTTCAAGTATCTACGACTTATACTTTTTGAATAATAACAAATATTTAAAATCATTTGAGGATGAATCGATATCGTTACACTATTCCGTTAAAATTTAAAATTCAAACGCATTAAAAATTTTTCCTATAATGATGCTTCGAGTTTTCTCTATAGATACTTGAAGGTAAACTTATGGAAAACTTAGTGTTGTATTTTTAATCCTTAGTTATAAACACAAAAAATTTTTATGAAATATACCTACAAAATAATTTGCAAGTATTCATAGTTTTGACAAATTTTCGTCAAAATTTGAACTTCAAATGCTAATAAAAAAAAATGTGCCTATGTATTTTTATAATTTTTTAATCACTATAAGAATAACTTATGAGGAACTTTGCATTAAATTTTCAAGTATTTTGATAGGGCCAAAAAGATTTTATCGACACATAAAAAAACAATTTTCAGAAAAATTGAAAATTTCAGTTGTCTATAAATAGCTCAAAAAAAGTCAAAATATTTTGAAAATTAAATCACGTAAAGAAAACGCTAATCTTAATAACTGGTAAAATTTTCAAGTATCTACGACTTATACTTTTTGAATAATAACAAATATTTAAAATCATTTGAGGATGAATCGATATCGTTACACTATTCCGTTAAAATTTAAAATTCAAACGCATTAAAAATTTTTCCTATAATGATGCTTCGAGTTTTCTCTATAGATACTTGAAGGTAAACTTATGGAAAACTTAGTGTTGTATTTTTAATCCTTAGTTATAAACACAAAAAATTTTATGATTTTTCAACTTCAAATAATTTGAAAATATTCATGCTTTTGACGAATTTTTGTAAATATTTGAACTTCAAATGCTAATAAAAAAAAATTGTGCCTATGTATTCTTATAATTTTTTAATCACTATAAGAATAACATATGAGGAACTTTGTATTAAATTTTCAAGTATTTTGATAGGGCCAAAAAGATTTTATCGACACTTCAAAAATATTTTTTCAGAAAAATTGAAAATTTCAGTTGTCTACAAATAGCTCAAAAAAAGTCAAAATATTTTGAAATTTAAATCACGTAAAGAAAATGCGAATCTTAATAACTGGTAAAATGTTCAAGTATCTACGACTTATACTTTTTGAATAATAACAAATATCAAAAATCGTTTGAGGCTAAACTGTTATTTAACGTGGTTTTTGTAAAAATTTAAATTTCAAACACTCATAAAAATTTTTTGTCTGAATCCGGTAGAGTTTTTTTTACAGATATTTGAAGAAAAATGTATGGAGAACCTTGTACCAAATTTTCAAAACTTAGTTATAAAAGAAAAAAATTTTATGATTTTTCAACTTCAAAATTACTTGCAAATTTTCGCGTTTTCGACAGATTTCGTAAAAATTTGAACTATAAACGCTTATAAAAAAAAATTGTGACTAACGATTTTTATTTTTTTTTAGCTACAATAAAAACAACTCATAAGGAACCTTGTATTAAATTTTCAAAACTTTTTGGTCATCCAAAAATTTTTTATCGACACTTTAAAAAAAATTTCTCAAAAAAATCGAAAATTTCAGTGGTCTATAAGTAACTCATAAAAAGTCAAAATTTTTTAAAAATTTAACTTTATACGGATACCACTAACATTAACATTTAGTGAAAATTTCAAGTATTTTCAGTGATTAGGTTTTGAATTACAACCATAAAAAAAATCGATTTGGTCGAAAACTGGTTTTGCGTAAAAATTGCCGTTTTTTCGTCATTTTTTTTTTGTTTTTCTCGATTTTTTTGAAAACTGTTGGAAAATGTAAACTTTTTACTTCTATAATGCACCAAGGATATTCTTTTTTACATCGGAAACCACCCCCATAGTTTGAAATTGGAGCATTATTTCGACTAGTTATGCTGTACACAGACACAAAAACAAAAAAAACACACCATTGTAAAATCAATACATTCATCACTTCGTTCAGAATCTAATATTATTTTAATGTCAATGATAAATTCAGGAATGTAAAGAATGGTGGTGTCCAAAACATTCATCATTTATTGACATTTCAATGTCTTTAAATACAAAGGAACTATCGTCGGAAGATAAGTACCTTATTAGAAAGGCGAAATCTAGATTTGTGTACTGGCAAGGTCAAGAAAAGGTATACAGAAATTTATCTGAATTATAATATACACTGAATTTTTAGTAAAATATGTGTTACATTTTGAATTATAGAACAATCCACGGTGTCCTATGAATGACAGGAAAAAAGGCACAGCAATGAACTATCCGGTTCCAAAATGCTGGCCAAAAAATAATCAATAAAATTTAATTATCTTTATTAAACTGTTTTTCTTGCACACCTTTGATATTTTTAGCTCAATTAATATGTATAGTTCTGTATTTTTTGCGAGTATTTGACTATATTTATTCAAAAAACTAAACAAATATCAGTATTTACTTAACGGATTGCATAAGCAGAGTATTAATGTAAATGTAAAATTCACTTAGAAATCTCCTTATATAATAAAGCGTGAAGCGGTTCGTCTTTCCGCCGGCGCCGCGCCACCCGTATTATAGACAATTACCAATCACAAAATTCCGTTCCGCCGCGTCATTTTCGAAAACGTCGTCCGCCGCCGCCGCTTCGTTTCGATGCGTTTTTTTCTACCTTTTTTCCGTTTCTCGACCTTTTCCCGCCTTAAATACGTATATTATTATTGTAGCTCGACAGTGAACGTCTTTAAAACGTTCTCGACAGCGATAATAATATTATCTTAATGCTATTGTCTTATGTATTGGTCTGTCGGTCTATAACGACTTTGTGAGCTCGGAGCGGGTTTACGCGTTATATATATTACTGTTCATCGTACCCGTGCGTAATATAATACGGAGACTCGATATTTGATCGTACGCGTATTTTAAACACGGAGATTCTCATGTACGCGTTTCGGTTTCCGCGACATAAACGTTATTGGTCTTTACGACGGGCGTTTGTGTTTGATTTTCGAACCGCGAGAGGTACGTCGGAATAGCGCGCGCGTCTGTTAAATAGTCGTCGTACGTATGATAACGACGGCGATTCTTCTTTTACGATCGTTAAGGACGGAGACTGCGAATCGATGCGATTAATGCGGTGTTCTCTGCGGTTCGGAAACGGCTTAAGAGCTCGACGTTCGACTCGGTTCCCCATCTCAAACTGTAGTCGATAGGTTTAGGCGTTAGGTCCCCGTGCTAGGTTAGTCAGGTTCGAATCCCGCTCCGGCGGGGTTACGTCGTCGATCCGACGGCGGCGCTTTGAAACGCACGGCCGCCCGGACACTCTCGATTTTTTGCATTTTTTTCCGATTTTTTTTATGTTTTTTCGTTTGATTGTCGAGAGTTAAACCTCTAATATATTATGCATACCTACGTATATTACTGGAATATTGTATATTTATTTTATAGTTTCCCATATATTTACTACCTATACGCTATTCATGTATTGATATATATTTATTATTTTTTGAACTCGGCAATATTGTATACATGGGTAATTATATATTTTAGGCGGATTGGTTATTCAATACCGATTTTCGACGTGTTTTTCGTGTTTGTATTATATACGTATCTACAGGTTTATCTCGAGTTTTTGCATGCCGATGAAATGCAATTGTTATTAAACATTAAAAAAAAAAAGGAGATTTCGATTTTATTTTTACGTGGCGTTTATATTATGTTTATATAATATATATTGTCATCTTCGCAGTCCGATATTAATTGGACGTCAACGGCGGCCGTGTTAGATTTAATCTTTGGGTATAGTAATACTATCTTATCGTCGATAAGATTTCGATTTGACGAATTGTAAATCTATTTATTGTTGGTAAATTCGTTATAATCAATACAAAATTAGTATTTATTAATTATCAGTGTAGGTACCCATCATTACTGTACGCCTTCACTTCCACGGTCGGCGTATTATTGTTAAATACGTACAACTTTAAATATGCGAAAGTATATACAAATTTTGCTTATTAGGTATATATTTTGTATTCGTAGAAAACCAATACCTTATTGAACCCCTTAAATACATATATTATGTATTAGAACACCGATACCATAGACACGGAAAATACGTATAATAATAAGATGCAATTGCACAATATAGGTACAACATCTGTCATCTAAGCACCATGTATTTTTTGTACTACTGTTTTTTTTTAGCTTATATAATATATATTATAAGACGTTATGCTTAAAATGCTGGTTTAATGTAAGCCAGTTATCTGAACATTATACATAGGTACTCATTCATATTTACACTTACAAAGCATTATTGCTTTTAAATTGGTTCTTCTGAATAAACCAATACATTTATTACAATAAATTGTCTAATTTTTATTTAACGACTTATTATATTTCATTAATGCTGAGCTATAAATTATAATTATCAAACGATTATTTTCTGTTTGTTGTTAATATTCTTTATTTTATTTATCTTTCCTTCACATATATTAATAATACTGACTATATAACGAATACACGACACTGGTCAATTATGTAAAATATTGGTACAATAAGGGATTTCAAAGATGGGTTAAATATTTACATACCCTGTTGTTATATTTATCGCGTGTGATATAAACCGTATGTATTTTTAAAATTTCAAAACAATTTTTAAATTATGATAATAATGATGATGTATTTAAAAGTACATATTACAAAGATTTACTTTAGGCGATGACTGATTGCTAGACCCCCCCCCTCAAATACTCAATTTCTATTCTATCGTGTAATTCTTTTGCATTTCAAAATTATTCTGAATTCAAATTTCAAATATTTCAAACACCTTCAATAAAAAATAAGAAAATAAATTAAAATTGTAGAAAAGTCAACTCAAATACTTATTGTTGTATTCATTGTAACTAATACCAATTTTAATTTTACTTCATAATACATATTATAATCGATCCTACTGCGGCGATTTGATATACACGGCCACCCGAACGCTCTAAATTTATTGCATTTTTTTCAAGTTATTTTTTGATATTTTAATTTGAATTTTGAAAATTAAAGCTATTGCTTTCTCTTATACGATAAAATACATACGTCTACGATTTTTTTTTAATACCATATTATTACGATTATTATTAGTATAATATAAAGTGTAGTACTACAACGCGTTAATGGAGTACATTTTGAATTTTTATGACATTTGATATGCTTTATATAGTTTCCTACATATCAAAAACAACATCTGATATATTCTGAACTTTGACATTAGGAGGTATGAAAATTATGGATTTAACTTTCGGACATCGATTTATATCATATATTATGATGACTGATAGCTAGACATTCAACTACCATTTTCACTAAATAAATTTTATAATTTTATAATATGAAAAAAGAACCAGGCATGCGACGGAACACGGTATCAGATTGTTCATATTATATTATATTGGCATTATAAACCTACTATTCACGCATTGTCCGCGATCCGACGCAGTCGGATTGCCTACGTGGTGGGTGGGTTTAAAGACGTTTAATTCGATTTTTCCCAATGATAACTGACAACTCGACTTGAATGCTCACAATATGTTATTCGACTTTAAACTTATAATCCTACAATACAACATTAGACTTTCGACGTCGGAGGCGCAGGCATCACGTGATGTGATGATTGATAGCTAGACACTCGACTATCATTTTCGCTAAATACATTTTTTATTTTTTTTATATACAAAAAGAACAGGGCATGCAATAGGAAACGGTATTACACCAGTTTAGGACTGATAGCTAGACACTCAATTACCATTTTTCGTATTTATTTACTCGACTTCAGTACTTTTCTTACTTTTTTAGTGTATGATTTCTTTTCTAGACACCCGATTATACAATTTCCGACCGAATTCCTGATAGCACGATTTTCTCACGACCCCCTCGAAGGCGCCGAAGGCGGCTTCCACCAGCCCAGAAATCGAGGCACACCGACCCTCTCGAAGGTTAGGTTAGGACCCCCTCGGCTCCTTCCAAACCACCGGAGGTTAGGTTAACTAAAATTGTGACTACTAGACTTTTTATGATATTTTCTTTACAGTCCTGACTTCAATCTAGGATACTCACTTAGAGCGAATATCACTTAGACCGAATTTCACAGCAGAGCGAGGCACACCCGGCTAGCAGGCTGGCCTGCTAGTCTTATATAATAAAGCGTGAACAATAGTTCGTTTCACTATGAAAAGAGTGCGCCTCGGTCGCCGTTTTTTTCTTCCATGGCCCGCCGCCGTCGTTATCGCGAAAACAGACGGTTCTCCAACGCCGCCGTCTCGATAACGCGTTTTTCTTAGGTTAGGTTCGATTATTACGCGGGTTTTCGACGATTTTATTATTTTTTCGATTTTTTTTTTTTTTTTTTTTTTTTATCGGCTGTTTGTTATATTAAAATATTATGTTGTTGTATTTTGAAACGTTATATTAAATAGACAATTAATATTAATATAAGCTTTATTACACACGAATTATACGGAATTATTATACAGGTATATATGATGGCATACTCTTCATTTACATATAAAATTGATATGTCTCATAATATAAAAGCCCCTGAAAGAGTTGAGTACAGGTATAGTTAGGTAAGTCAAAGTTGTAATTGCAAATATTCTTAATCATACCTAAGAGTTTCTGTAGGAAATGTTTATGAGACTTTTCTTATAGTATTTTATTATGCATGTCCTTTAAATTGACTACCTATGATGTAGTGTGTAATACGTTTTAATGTATACTGTAACAATTTCTCTGAACAAATTATATATATTATTATTTCCTATATTAAATATTGTTATATATTGTATTATACAATTGATACCTATTTGATTTGTTTTAATGTTTTGCCTTATATATTGGACTATGATGTAGTATTATAATATATACGGATATACCTACAACACACTGACACTGTACATAAGGATAAGAAACAAGAGTTTATACAGTGTATAGTTATGATTATGATTATAAGTGTGACATTTCAATACATACACTGGTATGAGGTATACCAATATATATATATATATATAAACTTACTTATATTACTGTGTGTGTATACTAAAGCAGAATTGTTATGACTGAATATAATATGTTGGATGGACATTGGACATGTTATTATAGTAATTTAATATGGTAAATATGAATTTATTAAATGTATATTATGTTATTTATTCTTATTAATATTAAATTCATTTACAAAAATTCTTCTATTTTCATCATTTTTATGTGAAAATGAAATTAAAAAAAAAAAAAATTAACTGTATTATACGCAATAGCTCATGTAAATTAACCAATACCTATTACCTATTATACTGCTTAATTTCTTTTTTTTACATTTTAATATTTTATTGCATTATATATTTTAAAATTTATTAATATAATATAATATACTTAAGATTACAATAAGTTGAATAAGCATACATAAATGTTTTAATTATTTAAGCTACTAACCACTCAACATAATAATAATGGTACTTAAAATACATGTTTATTATTATTATTAGGTTAACCTATTAGCTGCACAAATACCTGTAATTATAATGTAAGTAATTTGATCGAACTTATACTTTCCTTTACAAACATGATACATTTAAGTTGCACCTACAACTGATACTATTATTTAATTATTAGATACTCATATATTAATATAAATATATACACCAGGAAAACTCTTAAAGAAAAACACATACAAATATATTGATTATATTTTATTTATTCTGAAAAAATAAATATAACAAATTTAGAATTTAGAAAAATAATAATAAAAATGCAAACAAAAAAAAAATTATTGCTTACTGTTTGGACATCCTTTTCTGTCCTGTATACAATGTATTTAAATTATATTTTTAACAAATATTAATTAATAATAATAAATAAGTACTACTTACGTCGATGACCATAGCGGCCACACGGTCCGCCACCACCGAGCTCCAACTTCTCGGTACGGACCGGGGCCGCCGTTGTGGTGACGGCGCCGGGGATCGCCGCCCGCGAGACGATGCCACGGATCGCCGCTCGCGTGCCGGTGCTGGTAAGCTGCGGCGCGAGCGACGAACCTCGGACCGCTCGCGAGACGACGCCCTGGACCGTCGTTCGGGTGATCGGGGTGCTTTTTTATAGCCCTCCCCCCCGCGATCACTACCGCCCGACCGGCTCTCACTGCCCTTTATGGTCTTCGGGCGTTTTTCCCTCTTCTGCCTTTTGCCTGGACAACAAGTATTAAAAATACAGATCTTATTATTAATAATTTAGGAAAATTTGTTGCTTACGTCCAATAATACTAATAATATATATAATTACAAAATATACGTACAATCACGGGCCAAATGGCCCTTTTTGCCACAGCCATAGCATCCTGAAAAATAAAAGTGTATAGGTAACGTTGTAAATGTTCATTATTTTTGATATTCATACTTTTTTGGCCGTCGTTAAGGTTGTTCACTATTTTATTGATATTGATATTTATGTTGAACATTATCTATAACATTTAATATTTTAAATTATTAATTAAGTAAAATGACATATTTCACTTAACCTAAAAACAAACAAAAAATACACACGAAAAGGTTATAATAACTAATACGTGTACTCACTTCGAATGAACAATTCAAATTGAATGGCGTCCGTAAGACATTCGTTATTCCATTGCATATTACGCATTTATGGTTGGTATTATTGGTACTATAAATAACCGCAAGTCTGGCCCATCAGTCTATCCATCAGTGACGATTGACAATTAATATTTAATAATATCCTTTGTAATATTAATTAAATTATATTATGTGTGGTATTTAATATTTGGTAATACTGGTGCCATGTTGTGGCGGAGTGGAGAGCGAAAAGCGTTGAGGACCTGGGTCCGGTGCGCCTGCATCAGGCAACTTTTCTTTGACGTTCATGCAACACGTTTGTTTTTACGTACACAAAAATTTGCACTTTTTTCTGTACTTTTTTTAGTACAAATATATAATTTTTTTTTTTAACTTCGTTGGACGTTTTACAGACCGGTAAGTACAATTTCTATCATTCATATAAGCTAATTAATTAGCGCATTCGCCCCGAGTATTACAAGGATATGCGTTATAGTCGTTCAATTCAGAATGCAACGCGAATTACTACCAGGCCGTGTTCCCACTAAGTCCGGATGTGATTTCGAGGATGCCGCTTTTTTTTTTATTTACAACTTAATGTGTTCTATTATTTTCAAGTTCTTTTCCGGGATCGTCGGTCGATGTGGTCAACGACATTCTCATTACGTTCGTACCTCGCACTTTTTCAACGTGAATATTTGTCGTATTCCTATTTGATTTTTTTTCTCATTTTCTTTATGCGTTTCATTTATGACATTTCGTAAAAATTATTTTCAATGTACATTATGTACCGTTAATATTCAAAGTTTTTCTAAAAATAACACAAAACTATTGGGATTCCCGTGTTAATCTATTATCACCACTGATAACATAGGTACGATATAATTACGCCGAGTGTATAAACTTACGTTTTATACTACCTACCTATACTACTTATATTATACATATATTAATTAATACATTTAATTATTAGTTATAACATTTTCGATTATCATTAAAATGTCACTTTTTAGTCACATCACCATGGTGAAAATATGTGTGATCTGTGGTAACGTCAGTGGTCTTGATGGAGTGTCTGTGCACAGGTGACAACTAATAAATAACAATAATGTTTTATTACTACTCTAGCCATACACTGTGAATATTCATAAATTGATTACATTAGGTTTCCACTGAATGACGAGCAGAGACGTCAATGGGTGTTGTTCGCCGAGATCAATGGTTTGTATGCTCAACAGATATTTGTTAACTCAAAACTGTGTTCGAGACATTTTGTCCCTGGTCGTGACTACGCTTTGGGCAGAATTCGTCGCCGTCTATTACTAAGAGTAGTACCATCTTTAGTGAGTTAAATAATTTATTATATATTATATATATATGTGTCTGTGTGTGTGTTAGCTGTTATTATGAACAGTTCCAATAACACTTTCAATGTTATGCAAGACAACAATAAATTATACATTACACTTTACACTATAATAATATATTATATAAAGTTTATATTTTTATTATATGGTTCTATTATAGTTTTATTATAACAGAATTTTTATTAAATAATAGGTTTTTATTTTACATTCAAATAGTAGGTTTAGCAATTTGATGTATACATAACATCATATATTATGTTTATTTATCATTTAGTAATTGCACATTTTAATTTTTTTTTAAGTATAATAGTATATTACAATATATTATACTATATTTGAATTATTTTTTAATAAGTAAATGTAAAAGTTATATAATATATTAAAATTAAATGCTGCTATTAAACTATATTCAGTCTTTAGTGTATTTCTCTATGATGTTGAATTTAAATGTGAAATGGAAAATGTCCCTAATTATATTTGATTATTATTTATACAAGTGTTTTTTATTTATTTAATGTGTTGCAATTTATTAGATTCCCTAGCGGTGAGATAATTTTATGCAATATGCTTATTATTAATTCATGCTTTTTCACTATACATAACATAAACTTATATTACTGTACGCACATTAAAACTGACCTCCTTTTATGATATAGTTAGTTCAACCGGTCTTGGAGATTGCGGCACTAGGCAACGAACAAGAAGTGGACGTGGCTATCCATGATGACAACGAGATAGAGGTGGAAATTATTGAAGTCCAAATGGATGAGGTAATGAGGAACATAAATGAAGAAGACCCATTGCAACCCGAGGAAGTGGTACAAGGTGACATAGAGTTTGTGGATTTACTGCCTGCTGACGCAGAGGCAGTATTTGAATTCAGGGATATATTTGACGTTTTACTACCAGGCGTCGATGAAGAGGTCAGTAAATATCTCATACACTATAATGAATATTGGTTACAGTTTTTTCTTTTACAACTGTCATTTTAATTACAGTTTGTGCCGATTCCACCGGGTGTTCCCACAGCGCACGTGCCCATGAGAGACCGTCTGGCTGGCATTTAATATGAACTTCCAGAGCGCCATGACATTGGACCATTGGATGCCGTCTGCACGCAATGTGGTGCCCGTCATTTCTCTTGCGAACGTGTAAACAGAAATCATTTTACAACGTGTTGTAATAACGGTCAAATGGCCGTTACAGGAGAGTGTGTGTTGGGTCAACCACCAGAGTTATTAATTCGTTTGTTGATAGATGATTCACAGGTAGCTAAACATTTTCGCAAAGAAATCCGTCGGTACAACAACACACTGGCATTTGCTGCGTTCTCCACTGACCTCAACCCAAGATGTTTGCCAGGTCCGGGACCGAGAGTGTTCACTGTACACGGGCAGGTGTACCGCAGAATTAGTAATGACGTTGTCAGGAATGAACTGATGCAACCGAAATACTGCGAGTTATATTTCATTGAATCCGAGTCAGCCAACCAGATTCGTATGGCACAACAACCACGCACAAGCCCATTGTTGGAGAACTTGCTTACAGACTTGGACAGTCTATTACGGCAAATCAATCCATTCGCAGTGGCTTTTGAGTAATATATTAATAATATATATTTAGTTAAATAAACACATATCACATTAATTAATTATTAATTAATAACTAATAATATTAATAATTATTGTAGTCATGTGTAGTTAATATTTCATTGAAAACACAACATTCGTGTAAATTGTAGTGTAACATTTGCAACGTGCTCTGATACTTATATTAAATATATATAAATTACTACATACCATAGCCAACAATAACCTAACATTGGGGGTGCAACAGACATTTTATGATAGGGGTGTAAAATATTACTATAATCGGATTCTAAAGGTGAGCAGGAGATTAAGTACATATTTTCTTAAACATATTAATATAATCATCAACGGCGGCGGAGCGGCGTAATAATGCCGAACGCAGCGACAATAGTACATTGTACCAAATTTTACTATTGGCGGCATCGTTCAGGGTCAAAGACGGATCATCGCACGTATGCTTGTCACCCTTATAAAATATTATAGGCACACAATACATCCGATAGAATAATAGGAATATTGTTTGACGCACGACATCGTTCAGATAACGCAAAGCGTGGGAAGAAGCGGATGCAGGTGCAGATGACCAACAGGGACCTGAAGGTACCGCGGGAGTCCCTGGACGATATATAAGGGGGCCCAGATTAGGCACAATTCAGACGTGATCCACCAGAGTTAGAGCAAGCACCTTCACGTCACCCAGTTTAATATTTTAGTCTCCTGGCCTTAGAATATTTTTCACAAGTTTTATTAAATTAATTATGGACTTAGAATAATTTTAAAAAAAAACACTTAGAATAATTTCGAGAGTTCATTTATTTCACAACACTTTCCGATTCGACATCATTCACTGATTGTACGTGGCACGTTACACATTTTATATATATTTGTAGTTTACATTACCACTCATTAAGAAACCAATTTTTTAAGTTTAATTTAATTATTTCAAACTATTCCCATATCATATATGATATCGTAACAAGACTTAATACACTTGTGTAATGTAGTTGATTAATATTTTGTTTATTTATTTTACTTTTATTATATATATACAGTGTGTATTGTACCAAAAAAAAAAACTTTGACTTAATACCTCTACTTATTTTTACTTTTAATTTTTTTATTATACCAAGTAATATATTTTTTAACAAAATTTACCATTCAACAATGATACATAACATAATTAATACTGTGCTGTACTGTTGTTCAGGTTACACTTGCATATGGTTAACTATAATAAGTGTTATTGAGTTATTTTTCATGCAAGTGATACATCATATGGCTTTGAGTGACTTTACCTTACAATACTTACAATTTTTAATATTGCATCCACAATTCTAATAAGAATATTTAGCGAAAATACCGAAAATTCAAGTGTATGATTGAACAAATTTCATAAAACATGATGTACACTATAAACTAACCTTATCTATACACCATACATACAATACAACCAAGCATACAGATAATAACTATAATTATATTATTAATTATTTACATGAAAATGTTCATATATACTGTACACATATTACGTGAATATATACAAGATACACACATGCTTTAATATTATTTGTTACAGAAACATGCGACAAGTATGGCAGAGGGAACAAGATGCTGCTGCTGCCAATCCCATGTTACAACCGAGAAGGGTGACCATGCACATAATTGCCGACCCAAACAATGACCACGGCGATACAATCAACCAGCTGCTCATGTGAACGAGGTAGCTGTCGTCTTTGTTGGTGAAGATGGTCAACCACCAGGAACCTAGATCTGGTTATCTATGACTCAAACCCGTTAACCCAAATCACCGGATGCAAAGCATATCAGCAGGTTCGTCTCATGCGGATCCAATGTTGTATCCACTGTTCTTCCCGTACGGAGAAACCGGATGGCATTACAACTTACTACAAGAGGGCAACCGCCGAAACACGGTTCGGGTTCGTAACACCATCAGGGAGTTTGTATGTTACCGTCTGGCCATTAGATACACTGGAAACAATAGCAAGGGAATGAAGGTAATACATTTAGTTATTGCATGCAGGTGTTTTATTGCAGCAGCGTTTGTGTGTGATCAATACGTCGTATGGAAGCGAACAATCTGGCTACCACTCGAGACAATCAGAGAGCGCTTTTGCTGTGATGCATATCGGGCTTGTGGGACCACATAAACCAACAGCTCCACGTTGACGAAATCAACGACGACTATTTGACAGAGTGAAATCGCACATGGTTCACGGACCGTGTGGACAACTCAACCGCAACAGTCCGTGTATGTTGGACAACAGTTGTTCAAAGAAGTATTCCAAAGAATACAGTGAAGAGACTCTGTACATTTCTGATAATGGTTACCCGACTTACCGCAGACCGAACAATGGGCTTGTGGCAAACGTCAGAGGTCACCCTGTCGGCAATGAGTTTGTTGTCCCGTACAACCCGTACTTGCTGGTTAAGTATGACGCACACATAAACGTTGAGGTGTGCTCTACTGTGAAGAGCGTAATGTATTTGTATAAATACGTATACAAGGGCCATGACGCGGCTACCTTGGAAATTCGGAATGGAGACGAAATAGATAAGTAAGTGAATTAAACTTAAAGTTGAAAATTACATTTCACTAATTATTATAATTTTAACTTAATTTGTTCTCTATTGTTTTTTTACTATTTTACAAATACTTATTTACTTAATAGTATATTACATTATATGCTATATGAATACATAGCATAATTATTATATCATTTAACGGTAATATTACTGTTCAATCTTATTTGTTATTGTTATTATGTCATTATGTATTATATGTATATATTTTGCAATATACTTCTGGTATTATATCTGTTATTTTTTGGGGGTAATTTCTATGTCATTTATTTAGATTATGCAATAAAAATATCTAATATTCTACTTCAATACAATACACTTAGAACAGTCTACTAAACATATTGTAAAGATGTATCAATCTTCCCAGTAACGTTAACTTCGTTATTATTATTTATACAACAATGTATATTATATAGTATAATATATTATTATGATTAGCAATTTCTAATTTAATTTAATTTAATTTAATTAGATATTAAAGTAATTAAATAAACCAAGAAAAACAATTGTCAACTACAATAACATTGCATATGGCATACCAGTATCACATATTAGTTAACTACTACTACACTTTAAACTTATTATATATATACAGATTTCATATAATATAAATTGTATAATGATATATGTTGTTGTTGCCTAACACTTTTTTTTTTAATATAATATATTTATTTTTTGATATAATATATATTATTGATTTCAGTTACATAAACTCGCGGTACGTCAGTCCGCCAGAAGCTGTTTGGAGGTTGTTTTCGTATGAAATGCATAACAAAAGTCATACCATCGTTAGACTTCCCGTCCACCTGGAAAACTATCACAACGTGTACTTTGAACCCGGACAGGTATTAGAGCGAGTACAAAACGCCGCCCTGGCTCGAACTAAACTCACGGCTTTCTTTGCGCTCAACGCCATCGATGTCGAGGCTAGACAATACCTGTACCACGAGATACCGGTACACTACACTTGGAACGTGACACGCAGATCATGGGCGCGACGGCAAAGACAGATGACGTACGAGACGTTGGCTCGAATGTACGTCGTCAACCCACTTGATCGAGATCGTTTTCATTTGAGATTGCTACTTCTGCACAAGAGAGGTTCACAGTCTTTCCGCGATATGAGGACAGTAGACGGGGTGGTGCATCCAACCTATGCGGCTGCAGCCGTCGCAATGGGACTTTTGGAAGACGACCGAGCTTTGCGGGTTTGCATGGCAGAATCGGCAACATTGGACACTCCAGTTCAGCTTCGTTACCTATTTGTGACGATACTGTTGTTTTGCGAGACCGCAAACCCGCTGGCGTTGTACCAAGTCAGCGAAGCTCACATGATGGAGGACTTTAATCAGCGATTGAGAGAGACGAGCGCGCTAGAGCGGCGTGTCTCAACGCCATCGCGCAGTTACTTCAGGTTCACGGGAAATCGCTCTCGGACTACAGTTTACCTCTATTGGACGTCGCATTGCTAGAAGAAGACCCTAACGATGACATTCTGTGTGCAATAGACGCGGCGGTACGCTGGACTGTACAATTGGACGGCTTGAACGACGAACAACGGACAGTGTTCGATCGTGTGATGGCGGCCATAAACGACAACAGAAACTGCTCAAAAATGTTCTACGTCGACGGACCCGGAGGATCAGGTAAAACGACGTTATACGGATGCCTCATATGGTCTCTTCGCAACCAAGGGCGATCCGTGTTGTCCGTTGCATTTACAGGAATTGCAGCATCGCTGATGGACGGCGGCATGACGGTGCACTCTACGTTCGGGTTGCCGTTCGGTACACTGACTGACGATTCAACGTCGACCATCACCATGCAGTCGTTGCGTGCTCAGAGGATACGTGACGCGGCACTCATCGTCTGGGATGAAGCGCCAATGTCACCGGGACTACAACTCAAG
The DNA here is from genome assembly GCF_020184175.1 of Aphis gossypii. Lineage (NCBI taxonomy): Eukaryota > Metazoa > Arthropoda > Insecta > Hemiptera > Aphididae > Aphis > Aphis gossypii. Next base: position 105,940 of record NW_026083171.1, read on the forward strand.
GTGGTCAATAGATTGCTCAAGGACATCATGGGATCGGAATTACCGTTGGTGGGAAACCGGTCCTGTTCGCCGGCGACTTCAGACAGATACTGCCTGTCGTGCGCAGAGGGACAAGGAGTGACATTGTAAGGTCGTCGATTAAATATAACTCTCTGTGGCGCGACATGGAACAGTTCAGTCTGACGCGAAACATGCGTGCCGACAACGATGTGGACTTTGCTACTTGGTTGCTACAGCTCGGGAGCGGCCAGTTGCCAGCGGTCGACGGTGTTCGGGACAGCGTCGAAATCCCCCAAGAAATGGTATGTGACATCGCTAATTTGATTGATTTTGTTTTCCCGCAGCAAATGTCGTTGGCAAACATCGACGAGTTTGCTCGGAAAATAATTTTATGTCCCAGGAACGACGATTGTAGGAAGGTCAATCGCACGGTGTTACAACGCATCGATGGAGCTCAACGGAGCTACACGGCCATAGACACTGTTGTGGTCGATGACCCTGACGAAGTGGCCAATTATCCGACAGAGTTCCTCAACACTCTGGAACCGGACGGACTGCCGCCGTACAACTTAACGCTAAAGGTGGGTTCGATTGTCATGTTGCTTAGGAACCTAGATTCTAAGAGACGCCTTTGCAACGGTACGAGATTGGTTGTCACTGAATTACGACGATACAACTTCAAGGCGAAGATGTTGTCTGGTGGTGCACAGGACGAAATAATCATACCTGCGATACCACTCACGTCGTGTGGCGAAGATGACCTGCCCATCATAATGCGAAGAGTACAGTTCCCCGTACGTTTGTCGTTTGCGATGACCATTAACAAGTCCCAGGGACAAACGTTTGATAGAGTTGGATTGCTTCTGCCTTCACCGGTATTCACGCACGGACAACTGTACGTAGCCTTTTCACGAGTGAGGAACTCACAATCCATAAGAGTTGGTATGTGTGGTGATGGTCATGGTAGATTCGTCACTAAGAACATTGTATACAGAGAGGTCCTGCAAACAACTGCATAATGAAGCCTACAAGAACTTAATCGTTAACATCTGACCTGTGTTATCAAAGGGATCTATGTGATCCAAGTGGTCTGTGTGACCAACAGTTTATGGGCAGTCATGAGTGTGACTCGCGGAGAGAAAGTTTGACAACCTCCACGTGGTTCTCTCTGGATGCGAATACGCTTTGTAGTGAATTCGTAACTAATGTCAAACATGTACTTAAACTTGCTTCAAACACATGAGTTGGTAAAATATTTAGAATATTATATCATACCAAATGTATGTTATTGTTTGTATTTATATTGTTTCAGAAACATAAGGAGTAATGATTCGTGTTGGAAACTCTTATATCAATGCAAATGTGAACATAATCAATAATAATAAAACTATCATTCTACTAATTTGCAACTAAAGTAAAAACTGTTAACCATAACAATTTGCTACACGGCATGTATAGCATTTTATTTGTGTATTCCATTAATTTTTTTATTTCATAATAATCTACTTATGTTGGGCATGCATTTAAATTTACACATTTAATTTGTATTTATATTGTTTGTCAATGTCCTTAAGAAACATAACAAGTATTAAGTAATGATTGATATTGTTTCATTGAACAAACATTTTAATTGTTATAATACAACATAAGCATTGTAGTTACTGATTTGTAACCAAATCAGACACTGTTGACCATAACAATTGTTATAACACACACCATGTACAGCGTTTTATGTATGTAATATTTTCATTGATTACTTACATTGTAATAATAATTATAATACACATTGTACTGTATGTTATTTTTTTTATGTCTCATGTTCAAAATATATATCAAATATATCATAAAAATATACAATATTCTTAATTATTTACCATTACAAACAATTAAAAAGAATAAACTCCAATACTTAAACGTATTATTGCAAAGTTTAATTTTATATATACAATAATATATATTTATTGTTTGTTAATATTATACTTTACTATAGTGTCCTTTAAAATACTTTATATTCCTTTAATTAATTTGATTTTCAAATACATGTGTACAATATATGATGTGGTCGATTAATTTTTAATATAATATATAATATATATATGTGTTTAAGAACTAACATCACACTTTCACAGGTATAGATATACACTGGTTGAGGACGGATAGCTAGACACTCAATTGCAATTTTTCGTATTCATTTGTTTTTTGTTTTACAAACACAAAAGAACCGGGCAAGCGACCGAACACCGTATTACACTGGTTGAGGAGTAATAGTATCGATTTACACTGGTTGAGGACGGATAGCTAGACACTCAGTTGCAATTTTTCGTATTCATTTGTTTTTTGTTTTACAAACACAAAAGAACCGGGCAAGCGTCCGAACACCGTATTACACTGGTTGAGGAGAAATAGACAATCACAATTACCATTTTTTGTATTTTTATATTATGTATATGTAATATATATCTTATTATTATATAATTACACATTTCAAAAACAGCCGGGCTATTATGTCGAGATAAACTTTTACACCGAGAGCGATAACAATGATAATACCTACTATTAGTTAGGTATATTAACTATAGGTAATAACTTATAAACACAACGATCGACTTAAGTAATTTTTTAGTAAATTATCTCTTTTCTAGACACCTGATTACCATTTCCGACCGAATTCCCCGTAAAACGATTTTCACTCGAACCCATCTAAGGTTAGGTTAGGACTCCCTCGGCTCCTTCCAAACCACCGGAGGTTAGGTTAACTAAAATAGTGACTACTAGACTTTTTACGATATTTTCTTTACAGTCCCGTCTTCGATCTGGGGTACTCACTTGGACCGAATATCACTTAGACCGAATTTCACAGCAGAGCGAGGCACATCTAAACAAATATCAGTATTTACTTAACGGTTTGCATAAGCAGAGTATTAATGTAAATGTAAAATTCACTTAGAAATCAAATAAATAAAGCCATAACTCACAAAGTATAAAGTACATATTATATTAATTAAACTAAAAATGAATATCTCAGAATAACATTTAAAATTATAAATTACTTATTCTCCTTCGAATATGGGAACCTCAGGTTTTGGGACATTTATATTTTTGTCTTGGTTTGTCAAATTAAGATAATTAATCATGCATTTTCATTGTTCCTCAAAACTAATAGGGATAAATGAGGTATTTTTTCAAGTGTAGAAGATAGTGTAGAAAATATTTGTAATTAATTAAGTTTAGTAGCAACATCCATCCCTTTAACTATTTAGATTAGCATTACTTTTATCACTACGGTACTACATTAATATAATATAAGTAATTAAAAATAATAAAATTAAAAAAACTATAAAAAATACCTATTAATTGACTTTACCTACTTAATTTTACAAACATTTTAGTACAATACAAATATTTTCAATGATGACGACATATTGATTTTTGAATAATTCATTTAATTACATTCATAGTTATTTCAAATATTAAAATTAATATCCTGAAAAATAATTAAAACCTATTATTATTAAATATTTAAATTAAATTAATACTACTTAAATTCATTAACTTACATTTTAGAATGTTGATGTTGGTATTATTTATACTTAGTATAATAACAATTTATTTACACCAAAATAATTAAATATGAAAATAGAATATGTAAATATCAACATTTTTAATTTCCGTGCATGTAATGATTGGAATACAGCAGTTAATTCAATAAAATTGTATCAATTAGTTATCAATCATACTTTGAATTTTTAGTTGTACACTATGACCAAAAATCTGAAATTGTATTAAAACTTAATAATATTAAAATGTATAAAGAACTAGGTTATAAGTTAGATAGTTAAACTTACAGTTAACGAGGTATTTTATTATTGTTTTCTGATAATCTAATTCACAAGTGAAAGATAGGTAGGTAGTTAATGAAAATAATATTATGCACTGATGAAACATAACTATCATTACTGAAATGGACCAAATCAATGACCCTCAATGTATGTACAGTATACTTCAATAATTAACTGGTTAGACCAAATTTTATGAAACTACCTATGACATTAAAATACAATTTAATTATTATTAATAATATGTAAAAAAAAAAATAGTAAAAAACTGTAAGTTATATCTACATACATATAGGTATTGTATTAGATTATTTAATATTATTAATAAAATTAATAATTAATTCATCTATACTTACATTTTGAAGCTAATTTGTTAATTGATAAGTATACAGTATAGTGTTTTATCATTTTATTTGCTTGGAACTTTCACGATGCATTAAAAGGTTTCATGTTCTCTCGAATTGTCTGTATGTTTTTTTATTAGGATTACTTGAGTAAGTAATATAATTTATTATTTAGTTGCTGATGATCAACTGTCATAATCACAGTATTATTTTAGTACAACACATAATACAGTGGTGTAGACTGGACGGCGGATGGTCACAGGTCAGTCATTTTTAAACAATTTTTATGGTGTATACATATAAGTTATAATTGAAATAGATATTACGCATAACTTATACCAAACACCAAACGGTAAACATTAATGGACACATTGAAAAATGAATCACGTACATATTACGTTATGCGTTTAAGTTAGGTACTGAATACGGATTACGGAATACTGATTACTGAATTTGGTTGTGTACTGTATGACGTGTGTCTGTGTGAAATGGTCAATGTCATATTATCATGATTGGTTATAAATTCTATTTATAACCATTCATATTATTATCTATTCTGTGATTATACTACGTTATTATCATAATTTTTGATTATTCGTGATAACAAATTATTTCTTGGGAAAAAATAATTCAAAATCGATAATCGCTATAACACTGATAAACAAGAAATAAATTAGAATTTAAACAAATTTTAAAAATTGTTTAAAAATTATTGACTTAACCTTAGTAAAAGTTTTTGAAGCCAACATTTTTCTAAAAATCGGATTTACAAATTGGCTATCTTGATTTTTTTAAATATTAAATAGAACAAATTTTAATTTTTTAATTTTGCATACAATATGTTAGAAAAAAAATTTAAAAATATTTAGAATGTAGCGCAGACGACAATTGACAATTAAAAAAAAAAAAAGTTGAAAATGTTCAATAGAAAAAAAGTAATTGCATTTGTCAGTTCATTGTGAAACACCCTGTATGTGATGCTACTAATATTTAGTTATTTGTTTTTAAGATTCTTTTATATTGTTTAGATTGTGAACGGAGTGATTTTTTGTTTGGTAGCATTAATAATTTTGTTTTAGATCCATAACGATTCATTGCTGCCAAATCATAGTGTTACAGATTCTTTGGGTTGAAGTAAACCGACATAGTCACTTTACTAGCGCATAATCGTTTTACTATTTATGATAGTTAAACATGTAGTACAATAACTTATTGGCTTGTTATTTATGCATGTAGAAATATGGAATAGGTGAACCAGTTTACAATTCTACGAAATTAATAGTAAACCAATTATCCGTGCAAAATAATAGTACAACAGTAAATCACAATTTTGACAAGTTACTATCCCAATATAATTTCGGCTTCCTTGATCCACTTCCATTCTTTACCGTGCAATCACACGTTGTACGATTAGAATTAGTTTACTATCCCAGATCACCGGACTTAGCTTAGTCGTTGGGCCGCGCCCTAACATCGCCGCTTGTATACTAAGTCTCCCAGTCTTAAATTAACTATTTCTCGGGCAGAGTCATTTATACTCTGTCCTCAAATTTATTTAATAGTATTAAACATTAAGTACAATTATATTTTTCTTAACATAATAAACTATACATTATACTACCTAACTCAAATTGTTGTGTTCTACTCATTACTTACCCGACCTCCATCTACTGACGTACGACCGACAAGCGTTCCAGAGAATATTTATATATAATTGTGTGACGAGTGCAGAACCTACCGCACTTGGGGTCACTGCCAGTTCACTACAGGGTTTAATTAAGGTAATTTTTTTGTTATAACATTGAGAAATACCATATTCTTCATAGTTCTATCATAAAATGTACATATTATGACAATATTTATATGTTCTAAGAATTATACAACCAGTTATTCTGACTAAAAATATTAAATCTAGTTGATAACTAACATTAAACATTTTATAAATAACCAATAATAATCATTATACACCATAGTTAGTGTTGAAATATTACACTATATAGTACACTATATTTTCAGTGTATAGTATATTTTGCAAATTACCTATATCCTCTGAAATTATTTATATAATAGGTACATGGCGTAACAGAGTTAACAGATAGATGTAACTCATCAACTGTGTAATAATTTTTTTTTTTTTAACACTCCTTTTTTGTCAATTGTTTCTCTATTGAAATATTATTAATTATTATTATTATTAGTTAATATTATTATATTATCTTTATAGAATTTATTAAACAGTGTTATAAGTATAATTATATATTTAAAAAAATTATAATCTTGTTTAACTCTGTAAACTAATTCCTGTATACTTTGTTATATGGTTTGTGAAAAATGTTTATTAAGCCAGGAGGTAACATTACTGTAGTAAGCCGACGGAGTCGTCTCACTATTTTCTTTTCTATTTTAACTTATTTACATATACTACAAGGTTCTTCACATTTAAATATTTTATTATCATACTCGTAGCAATACGTAATTAAATTTGATGGCAATTTCCAAGAATCAAAGCGTATGGGAAAACACAGCCACAAACAACTTTTTCTTGCCCTTTTGACAAACAAGCCATGCACATAAATCATAGATGCGCACGCCTTGGTATAATAGCACAACAACAAGTCCAATCCAGGGTTAAGTGTCTTGGGCGCAAAACCACTTTTGTAGCTACAATGACAACATTCTTTAACACACCTTTTTTGTCCATTTCCTAGTCTCTATTGTAATGTGCCACGTACAATCAGTTGAATGATGTCGATTTGGAAAGGTTTTGTGAAATAATTGAACTCTCGAAATTATTCTAAGTGTTTTTTATTTAAAATTATTCTAAGTCCAATTAATTAATTTAATAAAACTTGTGAAAAATATTCTAAGTCCAGGAGACATAAAATATTAAACTGGGTGACGTGAAGGTGCTTGCGCTAACTCTGGTGGATCACGTCTGAAATGTGCCTAATCTGGGCCCCCTTATATATCGTCCAGGGACTCCCGCGGTACCTTCAGGTCCCTGATGGTCATCTGCACCTGCATCCGCTTCTTCCCACGCTTTGCGTTATCTGAACGACGACGTGCGTCATTTTGACATCTATATTCTTCTATCGGGTGGTAATTATATTTCTATATTATTCTACCGGGTGGCAAGCGTACGTGAGATGATCTGCCTTTGACCCTGCACGATGCCGCCGCATAATATAATTGTTATAATATAATATTTTCGTTGCGGCTAGCGTTCTCACGCCGTTCCGCCGCCGCTGATGATCGACAATTGCTACGTCAATGTGTTAATCGTTCACGGTTAAGAAAATCTGTACTTGATATCACCTGCTCACTTTTAGAATCCAATTATAAGAATAATTGTTACACCCTCATCAAAAAGTGTCTGTTGCACCCCCAATGTTAGGTTATTGTTGGCTATGGTATGTAATTCATATATTATATTTAATATAAGTATCAGAGCACGTTGCACTATCATGTACAACCAGGGGGTACAGAGAACCATATAAATACAGGTCTCTGTCCGTCTTAATTTTTAGAATTAGTTTCACATCCACATAGAGCTAGTCTATGTCCAAATTTTAGAGTAACTTTTTCTCGGGCAGCTACTTAACGTGCTGTCCTCAAATTCTTATACACTTGTTTTATTGTAACAAATTATAACTTTAATTTTAATAAACTCTTGTATTAACATTGTGTCTTTGTCTCACTTTTAAAACCCGTAATCTTTTCTCGACAACTTGATCCAACTGCAGATGTCAAGCACTCATTTATAAACGATAGTGAGAGATCACTACATTACGTTTAGAGGTTGCAATATCAGTCGTTTTGTATTGAAAATATTGCGTTCGTATTTCAAATGCTACGAAATCAATAATAGTCGTAGACTCATAAGTAATACATTGTTTGAAAGGTGGTAGTTTTTGCTATGTTTTGTTAGAATCAGATATTTGATATTGTGATTAATTATCTAAAATATAAGCAAATCAATATTTACAAAATGGTCTTTTTTCTATGTCGTAATGCTCGCTTGTTAATACTATTTTCAGAAATCGGTTTCCAACAAAACATAGAAAAAATTCTCCTCTACAATTTTTGTAATAGGTATTTATACTGTAAAACGCATCACAACGCCGTATTACTTCAATTACGAAACCATGTTTTTGGTTAAAAAATACGCTCGTCGATTAATTATGCTCGTCATGTGCTGCGCCCATATACAGCTGCAGCGTTCGTTACTTTTTTTTTTTGATGTTCATATACCATCACCCCGCGCGCGATAACGGCAGTACCGCACCATAGTTCAAAACAGGTTTTCTATCGCAGCCGTGCGCCGCCTGTACATAACCAGATAAGAAAACGATTATTACATAATGTGACAAATATTATTTAATTTTGTTCGGTTTTATATTTTGTATTCGTATCTGAATTTTATACTAATAAAAACTGTACTTTTGTTCTTCTAGGAATACGGCTTATTGAAGCAGTTTACTACAGAACTACCTATTATAAAAATTGTAAAGGAGAACTTTTTTAACAATCGTAAGGAATCTCATTTTTGATATCGTATTCCTATCGTCCAATATCATATGGTAAATTAACAAGGTTTTTAACTTTTTATCGATTAATTATTCAACTAATTAATAAAAAATATCGAAAATCGGGCTTCTTACGATTGTTAAAAAAATTCTTCTCTACAATTTTTATAATAGGTAGTTTTGCTGTAAACCGATTCAATTAGCCGTATTACTGAAATTATCGAACTATTTGGGTATGATAAAAAATACTAATTATTACGATATCGAAATAATTAATAATTAGGTAAGAAAAAAATCAAAATTAAATCAAATGTTATTTCATTTAGTGTACATTGTAGTATACGTATATTGTATACAAATATGAAATAATTATTACAAATTAAATGTCATATAATAATTATATTATAATCATAAGCGTGCGCAGACCTCTGAGTCAGGTATGGCTAAGTTCAATCTGATCATCCACCCCCTGCAGGTCATGGTCACACAAGAAAAAAATTATAGACATTTTCACCACAAACTTTTAAGTGGCCCTTGTGTAGATGACTGGAAAATGTAAATAATAATTTTTACCTACTTTACGTCACAATCGGTTCGTCCAGCGGGCTGCGGCGATATTTATAAAAATACTGCCGGCTGCCGCGAATCGCCATAACGTCGAATTCTCGTAATCCTGTATAATTATAATTTATATCTTACCCACTCTACACAATATTGTATTATAACAAAAATGATATTGTTTCTACTAATTTTAACAAATTTATTATGCGTCTATGCAATTGTCCAGTTGACTACTGGGCGTCTAGACTGTAGTGTATTTTTTCCGGGTTTACACATATTTTGTTTTGTTAAATTTTTTTAAATGGATAACCATAAAGTTAGTAATTCTAATAAAAGGCGGATAGCACCGTTGATACGTAAAAGTATAAAAAAAACTAAACTTTGAAAGAATTAATAATTTTACTAAAAGAACACCAAAATGATAGTATAATTTATGAAGCTTTCTTACATAAAATGGATAAAAAATTTGTCAATGAAAAAAGAAATGTACTATTTTTTTTTGATAATTGTTCGGCTCACCCAAAAATTCTGCAAAAAACATTGAATGCAATTAAAATTATATTTTTTTCACCAAATATGACTTCCAAGCTGCAACCAATGGATCAAAGTGTAATTAAAAATTTAATGCACCATTACCGTAAAAAATAATTCAAAGACATTTACGTAAACTTGAATTAAATGAAGCCATCACAGACGTAAATTTATTAGATTGTATACATATGCTCTACAGTTCTTGGGAAGCTGTTTCTACATCTACGATTTCCAACTGTTTTCGTAAAGCAGGATTCAGAAAACCAGAATTTAATAAAGGTAAATATAAACGTACAATATACACATAAAAATATATTCATATGTACATATAAATATATATGTACATTGTACATACATACAATTTTTCTCGATTACATTTAATAATTTACATAAAAAATTTTTTTAGAAGGAGGCGTAGTAGAAGAAGTATTTGAAGACATTCCCGAAGAATGGCTTGAATATCAAAGAAAACACTCCGATATCAATATTTCATACCAAGCATTTTTGGATATTAATTCTACTTTGAGCACATCAAAAAGTTTAACCGGTGCGGAAATTTTTAAAATATCTGATATTCTCAATGAGCCAGAGACAGATTCTGCCGATGAAGCAATCGACGAGGAAGAAATTGCTGTTGTTAAACCTTTCATACGTGGTGCCCAAGCTAAAAACTATATACATGAACTTCGAAGATACGTCCAACAACAGTCAGGAGTTTCTGACAATATTTTTTCTGCACTTAATATTTTAGATAGTTTTATTGAAAATACTTCTAATACTAAACAAAAACAATCAAAAATGTCAGATTTTCTACTTTCATAGAAAATAATGTATACTTATCCAAATGACGAATACTAATACATAATATGTATTCAATGTATAAATATATTCTATATTATAAATACACATTTTTCCTAATAATTAAAAATTTTTTCAAATTTTATTTATGTTTTAAATTCCCTCTCTAACTCGAAGTTTCGATATGTCGAATTTTTTTTGGGGTCCCTTACGACTTCGAGATACCGAGGTTTCACTGTATAAAGATTCTGAAATAGACAAAGATTGGCTGGCGCATGTGTCAGAAATACAAAAAGTTTGGAAAACGGCTCAGATCACGAAAGTGAAGGAACAGACGATGAAGACACAAATATTGAACCAATCAATCCGGGAATAATGGACACGATGATTGAAAACTGTGATTTGGTTTCTTTTACACCAGGCGAAGGCATGAAACCGTTATCTATTCTTACTGATGACCATGCAGAGGAAAAAGCTTTTTCTGATTTATTTGGTGGGCATCCACGTACAAGTAAATCACATTTAAAAAATTACTCAAAAGTAGTAAGGTCTGGACTGCTGAACGTAGATCGAAGGTTTGCATCAGACTAACTTGTTTTTTAAATGCAAAATATTAGTTTAAAAACTAATTGTAAGCAATGTGCAAATTGTTTTACGAAAAAACAAAAAAGGAAACACAACTGCGAATGACGTAGCAAATCCAGCTGTTCTAAACAAAATTATCGATAACGATCAAGGATACCGAATGTTACACAACGTACAAAATTCACCTTCATATCTTGCAGCGATGAGAAAAAATGTTTTTGCCATGGTGCGTCAAGAAGGTCAACCGACATTATTCTTCACATTTAGCCCTAGTGAATCAACTTGGACTGATTTGTTAAAGATTTTGTATAAACTGCGTTACTCCAAAACGTTGTCTGATGATACTGTCCTAACTTATGCACAAAAATTTGATTTAATTCGACAACCCTAACAACACCGACTGTCCCAGGAACCTCCTGATTAATTCCAAATTGTTTCCTAGTAGGAACTTCCCGATGGGAAGTAATAGGACCTTCCAGGGAGTGTCCCATTTAGGTTAACAATTATTATTACATTTTTTCAGTTATTACTGAAATTAAATATACATCGCATATATAATATATGTATTATAATATAGTGCTTGGGAAGGTCCTCATTTGGTCAGTCTGCAGTCTGTCCAATATGGTGCCTAATTAGGTAGGTTAAGGCCGGGGCCACACATATATAGCGGTTGAGCCGCTCAAAAAATTCAAATTTTTTGATTTTAAATGCAACCGCCTGATACTCGTTCACACATACGCTGTTTAACCGCGGTGCGCGGTTCGCGTTCGACCGCATCATCATAGATAAGTATAATATCATGTCGCGGTTTGACTTTGACCGCTGCGGCTCAACCGCTATGTGTGGCCCCGGCCTAAAATTTTAAGATAGGTATAAATAAAATTCATTTTTTTTTTCAATTTGAAATGTAAATAGGTACAAGGCGTATAAACTATACTGCTAGCTATTATTACTATCGTAATATTATTCCGAATTATATAAACAGTAAACACCGTATGAATCTAACTAGAGAACACAGATAATGTTTAAAGTTTGATAATAGGTCAATTCTTTATCTTTTATCTATGGTTAATTCACTTTAAAATAAAAATAATTAACAACATTATCATAAACGAAAATCTGCTATATATAGTATATATCATGTGTAAGACGGAGATAACATAATAATAATATGGGGTTACGACGTCCAATCGTATTATAGATATATTTCACGAGATATTATTAGCCATATTACCACGATTTGGCTTGGCCGCCTGGGTTTTTTGATCGACTATCGTTAGTATAGCTAATCATGTCTTCCCCTCTTCCTCCTTTCCATCCAATTGATGTTCCTTATTACTACACCGTCCGTCCGGCGTCTGCACTCTGCGTCCTGCACATCTACATTTTAGTATTTATGGCCTACGCTTTTGTTTGATGCTTACTGGCTACTGCTTAGGCCTTAGATATAGTTCATCACGTGAAAGTGTGAAACGTTTGTGTTTTGTTTTGTTTTAAATTCTACCTAAATTGTGTCAATAATATGAGTTCCTCAGAGCCAGATGACGACATGATAGAAACTTCTGGAATCAGGTATGTCATTTATTTTGAATATTATTTAAGTTATATTTTGTATTTTAAGATAAATACAAGCCTGGTTCAAAAGTTTATGTGTAATTACTTTACACGGATGTTTATTACTGGGCACAACGTTACTTTTTTAAAAATGTAGTACACAATCGCGGTCCATCATGACTATACTTAATAAGTAGGTAGTAATAACTACTAGGTAATTTAACTAATTTTCGAGGTGATTGTTTAACGTCATACGTTCTACATTCATAACTTGCTTTAATAATATGAAAATTAAAACGTTCCTCTATAGAAATTAGGTACTTTTAAAAAGTAATTTATTTTGTTACGAACGCTTTGATTTAAATACAATATAATTAAATTACTACAGCAAAGTAATTAAGTTACTACAAAACACTGGATGTACATAAACATTATTCAAACCTATATTAACCTATATCAGTGGCTGTGTCTATACAAAAAAGTATAGCTTTAAGCGGGGCTCTAAGTATAATTTTAATGTTGTTAGCTGTTAATATAATTAATAGCAGCTTTTTAATTTATGGTTCATTGATAAAGTTGTTGAAAAATGTTGTAGGTAAATTAATATAATATTAGGTAAATTATAGGTACCTACATTAAATTTAAAAGTTTTTTTTAACATTAAATAACTAGGTACCTACTCCTTTAATTATGAAAATTAGACACTAGAGTAATGAATAAAAATAAATAAATCTAGGTTCATCTTTTTTTATTTTGAACAAAAAAATGACGATTGACTAATTATTATGACATTAGATATCTAGGTATGTTAGTTACTTATGTCATGTATATACATTATTTTACATTGAAATTGATACAATGATTTAAATTAATCCTAAAATAATAAAACCTTCATCTATAAAATATGTTCATCTACAAAATATAATAGGGGAATTGGGGCAAATGTAAACAACACAATCTAATCCACAGTAAATTGATGAGGAAAATGAAAATAAAGCATAATAACAATTCATTAAGGTAAAATGGTTATACTTAATTATTTTTCAAATAAAATTATGTTTTTAAAATTATAAGGTATATTATGTAAGTACATCAGTATTTTTGTCCCATATTATTATATTCTACCTACATACATTTTAAAATAACAAGTGTTTTTAGTTTCATTAGCTATTAATAATAAACATAAAAATAAACATTACACTTTTTTTAGGTATAAACCTATAATAATAAAATAATTAAGGAAATATTCAAACAAATAAATGCAGGTAGGTAATTCAGTCTTTTGTGTCAAATTAATGGAAATAAAAATTCCCAATCTACTGCTACACAAACTAGAACCCAAATTAATTATCGTCCAGACCCCTCTAGATATTCTACTTTTCCTTTTTACTTTTTCTACTTGGCCTTTTCGTTTTCCCCTATATTAGCTCTTAGTTTAGATAGATCAGTATTTAAAATAATTATATTTAACATAACCTTGTCATTAACTTAACCTTTCCTAAGTATACAAATAGAAAAAACTATATTATTACTTGTTTACTAGTACCTATTACTTAATTAAAAAGAAAAATAATACAAATAACTATATCTTTGATTTATCCTAGCGTTGTTGTTTACAGCCCCCCTCCTCCACCACAAAATTTCAGGAAACCTATTTAGTTTTTTTTAATGACTTATTTTAAAGTTATTATGTTTTTTTTTTGAAGTGTAAAATGTGTAATATGTTACTGAGTCCCCCCCCCTCCCAAAAAAAAATCTGGATACAGTATTCTTTATTTAGGTAGTAATATTTTTTTATATTTTTAACCACTACACAATAATTAAGTATATTGACCAGCTTTGACTAACCCCTCTGAACATCAAACACATTTACTTGGTAGATATAATAATTTTATATTGATTTAAAATGATTACTTTTAACAATAACCTTTTTTTATCCAGTCTTTGTATTGCAATAGTATTTTAAAATAGAAATAAAAACATAAGGTGTCGTGAAACAAATTAAAATTTTAATAGGTATTACTATTATCTTATTACTTTAGGCATGTGCGTACAGAAAATGAAATTTCTTCCAGACAGCTTCGACGTAGAATTCAAAGTCAAAAAAAGAATATTATAAATGCATTATTTCCAGATAATATTTTACCAGTTATTTCTAAAAATGCAATTACGAAAGAAGTTACTGACATTTCAAATAATATAAGTACAGACAATAGTTTTCAAGATAGAAGTACATTTCCATTATATTATTCTGATGATCAAGTAGTTCAACATCACACATCAATTTTTTCTCCATCTAATTTTAATAAAAAAGAAGCAAGTTTCAAGGAATTGATAGCTTCATGGGCAGTTAAAGAATCAATTAATCAAAAACAACTACGTGGATTATTAACCATATTGAAAACTCATTCATGTCATAATGACTTGCCTAGTGATCCAAGAACATTATTACAAACTCCTAGACAATTAGAGATTTATGACATAAGTTTTGGAAAATATTGGCATTATGGTCTTAAAAAAGGAGTTATCAATATTTTAAATGAAATTGAGCAAGTTGAAACTGGAAAAATTGAAATTGTAATTGGAATTGATGGTCTTCCCATAAGTAAATCGTCTGGCAGTCAACTATGGCCCATTTTAGGAAGAATATTTGGTTCAAATAAAGTTTTTATTATTGGAATCTATCACGGTTGGCATAAAAAACCAGAAAATGCAATAGAGTTTCTAGATTATTTTGTTAAAGAGGCAAGAGATATTATTGAAAATGGTTTAGATCATAAGGATAGGAAATATCAATTTTGTATAAAACTAATATGTGCAGACGCGCCGGCAAAGTCCTATATTTTAGGTGTAAAAGGACATTCAGGGTACTCAAGCTGTACCAAATGTTGGGATGAAGGTAAAAGTATTAACAGGAGAATCTGTTTTTCTGATACCCCTGGTAGACAGCGAACTGATGATGAATTTTTAATGAAATCTGATGACGATTACCATTTAAGAACCAGTGCATTAGAAAAAATTCCACATCTAGGGCTCGTAACACAGATCCCATTAGATTATTTACATTTAATCTGTCTTGGAGTCATGAAAAAACTCATAAATTTATGGTGTTGTGATGAGTTACGTGTTCGACTACCATTTCGTAAGGTTACAAATATTTCTAATCAATTAGAAACTGCAATTAAATATTTTTGTCCATTTGAATTTCAAAGAAAGCCCAGAAGCCTTTTACATTACCGCCAATGGAAAGCAACAGAATTCAGGCAGTTATTATTATATACAGGACCAGTTATATTCAAAAATATTTTATCTTTAGAAATTTACAATAATTTTCTTACATTGCATGTTGCCATATCAATTTTGATTTCAAAGAAATGTACTAAAGAATCTCAACTAGATTATGCTCAAAAATTACTTCAACATTTTGTCTCGACATTTAAAATTATTTATGGTGAACATCATATCTCACATAATATACATGGCCTTTTACATATTGTCAATGATGTTAAACAATTTGGTTGCTTAGATAACTTCAGTTGTTTTCCCTTTGAAAACTATATGCAAAATTTTAAAAAATTACTCAAAAAAGATGATAAACCATTACAACAAATTGGACTTCAAGAGTTAGAAAATTGTGGAATTAACCTAAACAATAGTGATATTGAAGATGATTTTATTTTTTTAAAAGATCATATCTCTGGGCCTCTTATAAAAGGATGTACAGTTCCTCAATACTCAATATTGAAATTGAATGGAATGAAATTTGAAGCACAAAATAAAGCAAATAACTGCTGTGGTGTAAAGAATGGAAGAATCGTTATAATAGAAAATATTTGTTATAATAAAGATATTAAAGATTATGTCATTGTTGGTAAAGAATTTATGAACAAAAAATCATTGTATTCACTTCCATGTTCGTCATCATATTTAGGCATCTTTGAAGTCTCAAAACTTTCACATAGGAATATGTGGCCAGTTAAAAGTATTATGCTAAAATATTATCTGTTTCCTATCCCAGAAAATAATTCTAAATTTGCTGCTTTTCCACTTTTGCACATAGAGCAGGAGGAAAGACCACAGCTCTGTTAGTTTTAAATTGTAATAAATATATCGCAAAAATAATTAAATGTAAATAAAGATTGTATTAGTTATTTGTATAGGATTATTAATCAAGATGAAAATTAAGATATACTTAGTATTTTAATGCTTTATTATTTACTGAATAGAATTAAACATTTGAAATAGTTATACAATGATACATACAATTTATATAGGTATATTATATTAAATAAGTACTGTTTTTAGAAATGACAAATATTGATATTAATTGTTATGTTTTATTTCTAGAAAATATGTAGTAATTGAATTCAATGATGGATTACAACTCATCCCACATAATTGGATTTTGTTCAAGCAATTACGGTCTTATTTCCCAGACCTCAAAAACATAAGTTCAAAAAAATATGACAAAATGGTATTCAATGCTGAACCATACAACCCAGTATGGAAAACATATAAGATAAATAAAATTTGGGCTTCATCAGGTAAATCCATATAGAATAAAAATTTAATGTGTTATGAATTATAATATTATACTTAATTAAAAATATGTTAACATTTTCTAGATGATTTTATCAGAGCGAAGCAAAAACTTAAACAAGCTATTGAACTTTCAGAAACAGAGGATCTAAATTCAGAAAAAGATGAATACTTTTCAAAGTATAAAAGACGTATATTGGCAGCAAAAAAAGTAAAACGTTTAGTAGAATTTTCTCCAAATGATAATAAACATACTGCTAACAAATCCAAAGCAATTATTTCTCAAACATTACCGAAGCATCCATTTATGGAACCACTTGGTATAATACATTGATATACCAGTACCTATATTGGTTTAAATAATATTTTTTTATTTTAGATGATCAAACTCCGGAGCATTTCAAAAATAATATTTCAACTTCGTCAACTAATAAAAGTCCTAAACGCAGAATGTTTTCAAGTCTTATAAACCAGTCTTCACCTTATTTGAGTAGTAAGTTTTAAAATAAATATAAGTTGAGTACCTATACTATAAATCTGTACTAACAATATGTTTATATTAAAGGTCATATTTAATAATTGGTTTTAATATATTTTTCAGCACAATCAAAAAAATCTCAATCTAATAAAAATGAAAATGGTTCAGAAAATGTTGGTTCAATTACAGTTATCAATAACTATAATGACCTGTCTGCAAGTAGCTTAACAGAAAACAATAATGTGATTTTATCTCCATCACTGTTGATTTCTCCTGTGACTCCACCTAATTCAAAAATTAATTCTGTAGCAAAAAACCTCTTTTCATCTCATCCATCCCAATCTCCAGCCATGCAGCCAAAAAAAGGTAAATTATTGTATGTAAAATTAAATTTACATTTGAGTGTATCATTAGATGGTAATTTTATGTACATTTGTTCTTGTAATACATTTAATTTGTACTTGGATGTTATTTGTTTGAATTTATTTTTAGTTGGGTATGATAAAACTTCACAGCTATATGTCGTTACTAAACTGACAGAAATGAATACCAAAATAAACAAACTCGTTTTAGATATGTCTAGGCAAGAGGAATTACTAAAAGATGTTTTAAAAATTGTTAAGTTTCAAGATAAAAGTATTGATGATAATGATGACTATGGCGATGATGTTTTACTTGAAGGATTTCCTATTGACGACTTAGACTCTTTAAGAGAAATTAATTTTACTCTAAAAAATGATGATGTGTTCCGTAAAAAACTGGTATGTATAGTCCATACTATATAATATATATATCTTAATATATATAAATCTCGTGT